>NW_015386369.1:1368034-1448306 GCF_001527695.2 Protobothrops mucrosquamatus | reverse complement strand
AAAAAGACCTCGAGATAATAGCTATCTGGGACTTCAAACAGTCCTGGTAATGCTGAGCCAGGTGGATTTATAATCTGGTTCAATATAAAACAGTTTCTTTGTTCTTGCTTATTGTGTTTACAGAATGAAGGCGAAAAGAAGATGGAAAAATTCTCTCACTGATCACTGAAAAAATGCAAGGATAAGAGGCCGGTGGAAAAAAGAATGTGAGGGTGAATGAACCACGTGAAGTGAAAGGGAACTACTTTAGGGAACAATGGATAAAATTGTGCTTGGAAAGGGGAACTGGACAGAGGCATCTTTGTCTTCCATGTACAGGATTAGAACTTAAAGAACATTGAGATTAAATCAGGAGTGCATCAGGAATGATAAAAAGAAACATTTCTGTAGACTATATATAGTTACAGTATGGAATTTATTGCCATCAGATATGAAGGTGACCAAAACCTAATATGGTTTTAAGAGGGAATTAGATAAAATTGATATAGGCTATAGCTATTTGTCTTGATAACTACATGCTACCTACAGATGCTAAAGCAGCTTATTTTAAATGCCAGTTGCTAGAAAATAACAGTAGATGGCTTTATCTTTATGTCCTCTCCTTGAGCTTCCAAGATGCAGTGACTACTGCAAGACAAAGAATTTCGGACAAGATAGACCATTTGTTTGAACCAGCAGGACTGCTATTTTTTTTTTTATTTTATGAAATTGATAGAGAAGTGGGACAGGAAATCTTTGAGAAGGTAAATCAAAAATTCCTTCCCAGATTACAGTTTTGTTGCTCCAACATTAGTCACATCTGTTTTTCTTTCAACAACCTGTGTCCTATATCAAGTAGAGCAATTTTGCACTAGAATAATAAAAAGGAGTCTGTCCAAGAGACCCTGCTTACCATGTGCTTCAAATGGTATTATTTGCAAAGGAAAACCAGCAATCAGATAATAGCAATAGCAATAGTACTTTACAATGCTTTACAGCACTTTCTAAGTGCTTTACATAGTGCTTTATAGCACTTTCTAAGTGGTTTACACACTCAGTATGTTACCCCTAACAATCTGGGTCCTCATGTTACCAACCTTAGAAGGATCAAAGGCTGAGTCAACCTTGAGCCAGTCAGGATCAAACTTCTGGCAGTTGACAGAATTAGCTTGCAATACTGCATTCTAACCGCTGTGCCACCATCGTTCTCTGGATTATGTGTTGTTCTGTTTCAGATTTTATTGGAGGATATAAATAAACATGTAAGCCACCCAAGTTGCTATTTGCAAGTTGGATCATTATATAAATGACTTAAATAAATGCAATAAATAATGAATAGTACGTACAATCATGGTACATTAGATGCAGAATTAGTACGTTTTGCTGATGAGCATTAGATTTTCATCAAATTTTCACATCATGGTTGAAAACAACAGTTTTGGAGTGGATGCACTTTCCTATCACGGGATATGAAATTTATTACGAACAACTTTCAATATGGTCAACTAAATCCTTGTTATTTTGTGTTGAACAAGTTACAGTGAACCATTACACTCAAAAGATTGTTAACGTTACTGGTAGGATAATTACTTTAGAGCTACAAAAGAAATTGAACAATCTGTGGGGAAAAAGAAAATTATTGGGTGGAATTAACTCTTGGTACCAAAACATTATTTGTCACTTTAGCAAAGGTTTCTTTTACCACCTGTCTCTGTCTTGCAAGCTAAAATTTTAACTACTTCTTTTGAAGTCATAATTATTATCTTGCCCTTTTAGAAAATGATCTTAAGGTTTACTGTTCCATGAAAGTAAGACTAAATATTCTGATGAATATTTTAGTTAGAAGCTTATGCAGCAAAGCTGAGCAAATAATTCATTACACACACACACAAACACACTCTCTCTCTCTCACACACACAAAATGCAGGTAGTCCTTGACTTATGACCACAACTGAGCCCCAAAATTTTCTTGTTAAGTGAGTTTTGCCCCATTTTACAATCTTTCTTGCCACAGTTGTTAAGTGAATCACTGCAGTTGATAAGTTAGTAACCCGGTTGTTAAGTGAATCTGGCTTCGCTATTGTCAGAAGGTCACAAAAGGAGATCACATGACCTTGGGAGAAAGCAACTGTCATTAATATGAATCAGTTGCCAAGCATCTGAATTTTGATCCCATGATCATGGGGATGCTGCAAAGGTCATAACTGTGAAAAACGGTCATGAGTCACTTTTTTCAGTGCCACTGTAACTTTGAACGGGCACTAAACAAACTGTTGTAAGTAGGCCTACCTGTAGTTTTTTTTCTCTCCTTGTTCCATACTATCTCGATCTTGTGGCTATTCTCTGAATTAATTTACTGTATTGCTAGAACCCCTTCTATGTACTAATCTCAAACTAATCTCAAATAATTCCATTCTAATGCCTCTTCCTTGCTTACACCAGCTTTTTGTAACTACTGATCCAGGTTATAAATGTCTATGTGATTATGATATTTTGCACTATTATTTTATTTATAATATTTATATTTTTCCTTTTTAATGTCAAAAGTAAGATTATCATCATATCAAAAACATTGATAAACTAATATGTATGCCACTTTCCAGAGCTTTAAAGATCTCATCTTATAGTTTTAGAAGAAGGTAAATATTGATAAATTCCTGTTCTCCATGATATTTATTGCTTAGAAATATTTCCAGATGATTATCTGTATTTCTGCCTAGAAGTTGAAAGTCAAGAATGGGATCTGGTATTGCTTACTCTCTATATTAGTTGGGCAATATTCCAAATTGGCAATTTTTCCTTTCATTTTTTTGAAACAAAAGGGAAAGACAAAACTCTAATTGTATTCCTGTTTTCTTATTCAATTATGAAACCATTTAATGGGTAGTCAGTTGAGTTTCTTCCACACTACAGTATGAGAGATTGTGGGGTGGTTGAGAGAGAAATAGAAGGGAAACTAGATAAAAAAATATAAAAGGGAAATTCATTGGGAGCATGGCAAAAAATCTTGGAAGAATATTTTTAATTCATTCAAAAAGACTCTCCTTGCTGTGAATGAGGATATAGCATTCCTCTGATGGTTTCCAGAATTCTGTACTCAACCCAGATGAACATTAAATATTTATATTTATTTTATGTTTATTTAGAAATGTATGTAGTTCTTGTTCTTTGTTCCTACTCAACTGTATTATCATCATTATCATCCTCATCATTTTAGCCATTGTCTATCCTCTGCAGGATGAAGGCCTCTTCTGCATGTTTTCAACCAATACGATCCTGAGCTTTCTTTTGCCAATTGGGCCTGAAATACTAGCTGATGTCGTCAATCCATGTTGTTTTGGGTCTTTTTCATGGATGCTTTTTATCAAGTGGGATCCATTCTATGACTGTCTTGGTTCTGGCTTTGTGACCAGTCCATTCCATTTCAATACTTTTACTCTCTTGATCAGGGGTGTCAAACTGCCGGCTCGCGGGCCGGATGCATCATAACGAAACCGTGCCCACCCCATTGCCGGCAATGGCAAAAAAGTCACGATACATTGCGACACATCACGTGACGTTGCGAGTTTGACACTCCTGCTCTTGATGATTTTATATACTTTGTTTGTTCTCTAATCCATGCACAGGTCTTTCTATCTTGTCTTGTAATGCCAAGCATGTATCTTTCCATGGCTCTTCGCACCACTCAACTGCATCGGGTTTGATATATGCTAGTAACAGGATGACATTCTTTATTATGTTTAATGGCAGAAAGCTAGTTTATTAGCATAAGGTAGGCTGTCAAATGTACAACTCTCTTCAACATTTTTCTGTTACCACCTGGCATCTGGCACCTAAAGGCATTATTTTACTCTGCCAAATGGTACAGCTATGATACTGAAAGCCATTTTCCCAGTTAAAAACTTGGTTGTTTTTCAGAACTTTTTTTCTCTGTCTCTGTCTTCACCTTCAGACAGAAGCAGAATGAAAGTAATAATTATACAGCCACTGTCCTATTTAACAGAATAGCCAGGTGACACTCAGTGTTCAACATCTCTTATACCTCTTCGTGTATTCCTGAAATAGCCATCCAATTAGAATAGAGTGGTAATTCTTATCTGCTAATAGGTTTGCCTTTATCATCTTCTTTGAGAAACATATTGAACATTTCTTAGTTGAAGGCCTACCAGAAAGAGATTGCAAATCAAAATACAGGTAACAGTAATTACTATTCCCAATTTTCTTTAAATTAGATTTCTGACCATCATACAACTGTGTGTAAAATTAAATGCAAAGTACTTAGAGATTTTAGAATTTTTATTTATTAGACTTGTTTGCTGCCCATCTAGCCTAGAATCGCAACAAAGAGCATACACTGTTGGCATTAGACACTCTTCCCATATGAAAGTTCTTTAATGGCATTAAGCCAGAAGATGAACAATATCTATCTCCATGGATGAAATATTGGGTATGCCTCTCTCTGATCTCAAAGTTCAGAGAGAAAATCTTCCAATGCTGTTTATATTGGAAGGAAAGCATTAGTTCCTTACATTGGTCATATTACTATCTAGAAAAGCACTATAGCTCCCTTAACATTGATGTAGTAAGGCTCCAAGTTGGCATACTAACCAGACTGCTAGCAACGTTATTCTAGTTGGAATTCCCAAACAATTTTCAAGGGCAAATCTATGTATATAATTATATAATCTATGGACTCTTAAATGGACTCCAGAAGATAGTAGAGGACAGGAAGGCCTGGAGGAACATTGTCCATGGGGGCCGCGATGGGTCAGACACGACTTTGCACCTAACAACAACAATATAATCTATAGACGTTCAAGGCACAGTTTGCTCAAAGCAGACTATCCTTATCCAATAAAAGCCAAAGCTGATAATTCAAATAAACCATCAAGGCCATTTTAGGTTCAAAGCTCTAAGACTTTTGTAATATTTGCATATGTTATCTTTAGATGCCATCCAATTCCACCAAGAGAATACATACATACATACATACATACATACATACATACATACATACATACATACATCTCCTTCCTTCTTTTGGATTTGTGCCTCTAAGTCAGTCTAAAATGTGCTGGTGATTCTCTGGATGATCAAATTGGAGCCTGAGCTAAATCTAATAGTAGTGAACACTGCTAATTCATGAAGCTTGAAGTGGATGACTTTTAAGTAAAATGTAGATTGAAAAAAGTCCTGTGACAACTCCTGTTCTGGATGTCCTCAAATAAGAGCTGGATAAGCAATATCTACTGTACTATGCAAGTAAAGAGCCTATATATGTGATGCATTTGCAAAGTCCTTAGCATGTTTGTAATTTACAAAATTTCTGTAATTTCTGACAAAATTGTCCCCCGATTCGAAAGACATAGTTCTAATATAATACAGTTCTAATATAACACGTTATATTCTATATAAACAGATAACATTGATATCCCATTTCTAAAAACAATATAGATATAATAATAGACAGCATTATCTATATCTTTTTTCCCCTTTGATGGAAAAGAGTTATTTTGCTCAGCCATGTAACCTTAAAGATAGATTTATTTGATAGTCTGATAGCAGTGATTAAAATCTGCTTATTTTAGCTGAATCAATAATTTCAACTTAATTTAACTGAATCATGTCCTAGGTTTCTTCCTGCAAACTCTAAAGCTGAGTTTCTAGATGCTGCAAAGGATTCTCCCCCCCCCTCCCCAAATGGCTATGCATTTCAATAAAGTAAAATTCCAGCAGGATAGAACTTAACAGGCATTAATCCAATTCTTGAATGAGAAAGTTGACAAAGCCTTGGTCAACAAACAAATGGAATTAACAGCCTGTCTGATATGGTTATCATTGTGTTCCAGATAGAATTGGGACTTGTTTTCTGTCTAGATTCTTAGATATAAAAAGAGGCAGAAGTAGCAACATTCATTACTCCGCAGTACTTTGGCATTTAGTGGCCTCGTGTAGCAATTTCTGTCACTTTGAATGCAGCAAAATATCTGAGGATGAATTGGAAGAGGGAAGGCTAATATTGTACTATAATCTGTTTTTCAATTTCCAGCAAGGTTTTTCTTATCACTTCTGACTGAAAATAAAGCTTTTGTTTTTCGCCCTCTAGTCTCATGCTTATGTTTCAAACTTTCTTTTTGTTTCTGTTGAGCACAGCAAAGTGGGAAAGGTCTGGATATTGCTGGAGAACTGAGCAATTTTTTTCTAATGTCTCTCTTCTCTAGGGTTCTGTAGCCCATTTGCCTACATTTCTTGATCTCAAAAGTCAATGGGAGGATTTCTCTCTTGAATTCTTCTCTTGGATGATCATGGAAGTTGAGAAACCAGGAAGTCTGCAGACTGCTGGGTGAGAAATTAATATTCCACAATGAAAAACAAGGTCCTCAAATTCCCGAATGCTTTAGTATATTTCATACTATTGTCTTTTACAATGTCTTCATTCTCAAATGACATAAATTAGCATGTCATATAAGTGAAGATAAATTATGCCTTCAATGTGGTTACCCATTTTATCTGGAAAGAAAGTGGAACTTGAGTTTGTATTGCGAACCTAAGTACTAAAAAAAGTGGAAGAATTAAGATATACCTTTTTCCCTTGTGATAATTCAATTCATAATTACCAATAAAGGAGTAAATTTGTAATTCGGGATTGAAATAAAGGGTCCTTGAGGCCCTCTGAGCTTGGTTGTTTTCTTGCAGATGTTTCATTACCCAAACTAGGTAACATCATCAGTGCCCTGATGAAACATCTGCAAGAAAACAACTAAGCTCCAAAAGGATCAAGGATCCCTAATTTATAATTATAATTTTGTTTGTTCTGGATGCTAAAGGAGAAATGAAGATGAAAAGTTCAGCACAAAAGGCATGCTTAAAATATAAGTTTCAACTTCTTGTTGAAATACACTTACCTATATGTATAAGTGAATATTGTCCAGACCTTCCCAAGCTGGGGGAGTGATGGTTGGGAATGCTGAAAACTGGAATCCTATCATATCTGGAGGGTATATTGCTTAGGAAAGCTGATTCAACCTGATTCTGTGATGACTAGTCATAAGCAAACTCAGCCATGGATTAACTATTAAGCAAAAGAATCATTTGTTTTAGAACACCAAAGGAATGGGACATCATGCTGGTTTTTTGCCTAGCCATCACATCCTTACTTTTTTCTCTGACACACTTAATTTTAGTTGATTTTTAAAAAATTATCCTTATCTGCCATGTTTCACTTTAATCTGTATTATTAAAAAGCATTTTCTTTGGCATTGTGAGTGACTCAGAGTTTAAAGTGTATGTGTCAGGTAATACATTTGTTTCCATCTTGTAGTATGAGACTTTCACTTCTGTTGAGTGGCATCACTGTGCTTAGGGCATGAGTTGGCCTTAATTTGCTCTTGAGCAAACTCTAAACTTTGGTGTCAATGAAATGGAGGATTGTGCTATTGTATAAATGTGAGTGTAATATGTGCATTCATCTCATGATAATTGGGACATTATTGCGGATTGCACCACATGCTTCTGTATCTAGATTTCCTTTTACAAGATTGTAATCAAGAATCTTTTTATTTCACACTTTTTGTCTTAGAAGAAAAAGTAAGCTATGCTGCTGCTTATTATTATTTCCTTCAAGGTATCATGCAGAGTAGAAGCAAAATCTCACAAAGGAAAGAATTAATTGAAGAAGGATATCTGCAGGAGAACAATCCTTCTCTTTTGTTCTTCTCTGTTGCAATCTACCTGGGGTCAGACTTTAGGATTCGTACTCATAGCTAGGTCCATATAATTCAGTAGAAGAAAAAGTCAATGGAATCCAGTGTGCTATTCAAATATAGGGAAAGTAGTATATGATTTTGCACATTGTATGAACCCAGGAAACAAATGTGTCCTGAAATAACACCAAAGAATGGAAATGTGTATGTATGTGTGTGAGAGAGATTGTGTGTTTGTGTGTGTGTGAAAGACTTTGTGATACTACCACCTCTTGCATAATAGTTATCATTGCTGTCATGAATACCTGGATAAATCCTCTTCCAAGGTTCAAGCAGATTCCCAAGAGAGCCATAAACTGTTGAAAGAATTGATGTGGGGACTTCTTTGCCACACTAGAAGAGTTTTAATGGGAGCTTTTAGTGAACTCCTGGGAATGCTATGCCTGTAGGTTCAGCGTATGTATTAACATGTAAAGCAAACACATTTCTGTTTCCCTGTGGTTGTTAATTCTTGGAAAGATAGCCAAGTTAGAAAAAGAACAAAAATAAGACATTGTGGTTTAATCATAAATTATTCCAAATATTTGACTCCAAGACAAAAGCTCCTGCAATGTTCCAGAACATTACGAGAAATGTTTGTTTCAAAAAGTGGAATATTCCCAAGAAGACAGACAAAATATTCCCTCATAAAGATAGGTGCTGGATCAGCCTGAGGAGACACATTGCAATATAGATTTGGAGACATATTAATCACTTCTGGTAGGCTGGTTGATATTTAGCAGAGTGCAATGGTGTGGAAAAATGACAGCAGACACTTGAGCACCATTGCACATCTCCTTAGGCATTGGTGAACATTAACAAAACAAATGCTTGACTTAAAATGTTTGGAACACACAATGTGTCTGAAAGGAATGCATCCAAAAATTATTGGATAATATTAAAAGAGGATAACAGTTAATCCCTTTTTCATGGCCATTTTTGGAATTACAAAAGTAGTGCAGAGAAGAGCAACACAGATGATTGGGGGTTGGAGGCTAAAGCCTATGAGGAATGGTTGCAGGAACTGGGTATGACTAGTCTAGTAAAAAGAAGGACTGGGGTGACATGATGGCAGTGTTCCAATATTTGAGAGGCTACCACAAAGATGAGAGGGCCAAAGCACTAAAAAGCAAGACTAGAAGCAATGGATGGAAAACAATCAAGGAGAGAAACAACCTAGAACTAAGGTGAAATTTCCTAAGAGTGAGAACAACCAATCAGTGGAATGGCTTACTTTCAAAAAATATGGGTGCTTCATCACTGGAGGCTTTTAAGAAGAGACTGGACAACCATTTGTCTGAAATGCTATAGTCTCCTGCTTGAGTAGGGGGTTGGACTAGAAGACCTCCAAGGTGGCTTTCAACTCTGATGATGATCTACATTCTATTAAAACAAATTTTACTTCCTGTAATGGGTATATAGATCACACAGCAGATCTTTTTTATAATACACTACAATTGGTTAGATTTTTAGAGATAGCATGCAGAATATCCATCACTTAACACATACTTTCCACATACATCTTTTTGCCTAGGATGGTTTAAGCATGTTCCCCTTGTCTTCCTATTTCCTGCCCACACAACTAATTTTTTTTTCCATTTCTCTTCCCCCCCCCCTAAGTTTTGAAGTTGCAATGTAGGAATACTGGGACAAAGCTATAAAGTTTCAGGGAATTCTACTGTGTTTCTCTGGAGCTGAATCATCACTTCATTCTTGTATGAAGTTTCCACAGTCCTAGAATAGGCTATAGGTGTGTCTTCTCTTTACTTTAATCACCAGAGCATTAAAGTAGGAATAGCACAATAAAGAGGAAATGGGTGGGTAGATTTGAATTGATGCAAAAGAGGGAGTATGGAAGAGTTAGGTTAGGGTATAAAGTGTGTACAAAGATCTAGGAATGCAAAGAATGGGGGCTAGTGAAAAGAGAAGAAAATCCCAAAGGAAAAGGCACACACTTGGAGACTCCTACACAAAAGGGTCAGATAGAGAGGTTTATCTTTTTTGTGTGGGCAAAAGGTATAAGAACAAGCAATCAGGGTGTATACCATGTTTCCCTGAAAGTAAGACCTGGTCTTATATATATTTTTTGCCTCCAAAAGAGGCACTAGGTCTTATTTTCAGGGTAGGTCTTACCCGCTTACCTCAGGACTGCTGCAGCCAGACCTCCCACCACTCAGACACCTGTCACACCACCAGTCCACTTCTTCTGTGGCTGCTCGCCACTGCTCGCGAACATCACCCCCAGCCTCTGGTTCGCTGCCAGAGGCCCTTTCCTGAAGGTTTAGTTTTTCTGATGATGAATGGTTTACTTTTCCTGAAGGCTTTGCCAGCAAAATGGAGGCCAGGGGTGACGTGTATGAGCAGCAGCTAGTGGCCGCAGAAAAAGTGGGGCAGTGGCCAGGCTCCTTGAGAGGGCTGTTGATGATGCTGCCGCAAGACACAACAGGTTTTGGGGCATGAGACGCCTGGCTGTGGGAGCCCTGCAGCAAGTGGGTGCAAGGCGCATGGGGCAGCTCTCCCTAACCTCACCTCTTGTATAGTAACCAGATGGATTGGGTAGCCTGGCGGCTGCACAGGTTCTTAAGTAGGGCTTATTTTCAGGGTAGGGCTTATATTACGCCTACCCCTGGAACTCAAGCTAGGGTTTATATTTGGGGTAGATCTTATTTTGGGGAAAACATAGCAGGAGCCATAATCTTGACTGAGCATCAACCCAGTTCTTTTGCCAAACCACTGAAATCCAGAATGGAATGTTCAAAGTTGACTTAATGAAGAAGTTGGAACAACACAAGAGGGGAGCAGTTTAACATGCTATTAGGAATTGCCCTAAATTTCTTCCTATTGACTGTGCATTATATGGGACCAAGACATGGACATTTATTTGGAGAAGGAACAACTGGCATTTGTGCATTGTTACTGGTCCTGACCCTCTGTGCCTGTCTGTGCCTATTTCATTTTAACATCACACCCATCGGGGATTTTAATGAACAGCCAATGTGACCCCTTGTCCAACAAAATATTAACCTGTGGGCCTGTAACAAGAAGTTACTGATAAAGTTTCAAATGGCACAGCAATTCCAACTGAGCCAAGAAATGATGAACATGTAGTTTTAGCTCAATGAAAAACTTAAAATAAGAGGAAAATGGTATCTTGCTGGACCAGAACAAAAGTGAATTCAAATGTATGTAACCTTTGCATCAGAGGAAAATCAAACATTTCAAATTCTACATGTTTAATTTGTGTGCCTCAAAGTATTTTTCTCTATGAGTTGAGCAATATAAACTTCAATGGTTGTTATTGTAAGTACTTCTCAAGGATGAGAAAAATGTAACTTTGGGACCTCCACAATCTTATTGATCCTATACTTTAAGGTCAAATATACTCTTTTTACAAGAAGAAATTGCTAATTACCAAAGAGAATATGATATGGATAAAAGCATATGATATGAAAATAATAGATACATTGATGCTGTCAGAAATATCTTGGCAGCTGGTTCAGGATAAAAACTTCCTTCTCTGATTCAAAAGAAAGAATGGGAGACTTGAGGAGAAAGTCTTTTGATGGGTACTAAGTGCATCATTGGTGAAGAGATTATACAGCTGAAGTCTTTCAATGATTTCATTATGAATGTAATAGAAGAAAATTGGAATTTTAATTTTTGGTACTTATGAAAAGACTCTGAGATGAGCCGCATCCACGAAAGCAACACAACTGCATTGGGTAAGATGAACGGTTTACTGGTGCAAGCTGACGAGAAGACTTTGGAGTGAGATACTTCTGATGTGACATCTTTATCATCCCCTGATTGACAGTTTAATAGGAAAATATTTTGATGAATTGTAAGCTGGAACTTAGTGGGCTGATGCAAAAGAAAGAAAATAACACACTGATAAATCAAGTCACTTAATTTGGCATTATAGTATGAAAGAGACCTGGACCTCAAAAAAGATGGAGTGTGATAGTTATCTTTCCCAATTGCTCAATGCCACTTTAAATTAAAACGCTAGGTTCATGAGATTCCCACCTACCAAATTAGAGTCCCTGTAAATGAATGTGCTACTTGTGTCCATATAAATATGACCAGGACTGCAAGATCTAAGATAGCTATGTTAAAACTGATAATAATTAATATATATTTTCTCCCATAGCTGACTTTTGAAAGACAAATAATTTTAGGCTTAATTAGAAGAATATACTGCAGATTTAATGGACACTCATTATAAAGTCTTGCTGATTTGGGAATTATATAATGTAACCCAGACTAAAGAAACTTGGGTGTCTTTTAATCACTTCAGGACAGTGATTAAAAGCCGCCCAATTGATTAAAGGCCACCCAGTGCCTTCTGGTCTTCTTTCTTCCTTTTCCCTTAGGCTGGGCCAACTTTGAAATTCTCAGCAACCTTTTCCAAAGCTGCCTAACCTGGAAGATCCTTACCAGGTATCAAAGGATGGTGAAGATGGACCAGGCTTCAATGACATCTACCCTGGAAGCATTTTTTGCCAGCACTGATGATGTTACCTAATTTGGGTAATGAAATATCTGCAAGAAAACAAGCAAGCTCAAAAAATATTAAGGATCCTTCATGTCATCCCTGATCTACAAATACTCTCAGATTTGGACACAATGCCCATAGTGTTTCTTAACCTTAGCAACTTTAAGATGTA
This sequence comes from Protobothrops mucrosquamatus, assembly GCF_001527695.2. NCBI lineage: Eukaryota > Metazoa > Chordata > Lepidosauria > Squamata > Viperidae > Protobothrops > Protobothrops mucrosquamatus. Next base: position 1,435,918 of record NW_015386369.1, on the reverse strand, counting down.
TAAATTTCAACTCCTAGTTTGCTGGCTAGAGAATTCTGGGAGTTGAAGTCTACACATCTTAAGGTTTGTAAGTCTGCATTTTAAGCCTTCAAATAAGGCCATCACTTGGATCAGCTAACTAAATCTATTCAATTTCTAAGCGGTTATTCAATCTATATAAATGCAAGGCTTAAGAGCCTTATGTATCTTGATTTTGTTGCTTTCAGGTTGGCTAATAGGTTCACATTGATATCTTTATATGCTTTGTAGTCCTTTCTACTGGGCCAATGGACTTAAACAAGAGCCTTAAAACATTTTGTATTCAATTAGTCAGAAGAAGGATCATAAATGACTTATCTCAAAGCAAAAGCAAGTCTTTGCCAAAAAGCAAAATGCCCAGTGTTTTTTGAATGAGCACATAATAGAGTAAGACCTTCAGATATCAAGGAACTATTTTAACTAACAGAGACCCCCGAAGGACCCATTTGGAATATGTAAATGGATATGTGAATAATTGCATGTAAATGGTTACATCACATATGTGTGCATGCATGTGTGGGGTGAGTGGGTATGTGTGTGAATAAAATTTTAAACCATTAAAAATGATGAAGTCTAATTTTCTTTGTGATATCACATTGTCTCCTATGATTTATTGGTTCTGTGATTGGAAATAGGATCATATATTAATGAGATGAGGGCATGTTTTTTAAGTTCTGGCTTAAATTAATATTTTTCTTCACCAGATCTGGCTGCTTTGATACATGATGATGACTGCCATAAAATATCTGATCAGTTTGAAATTCACGGACACTAAAGATACATTTAATCAGTGTATATGGGATGCTGATACCTCAACTATAAATGAGATAATGCAATAACTCTCAAACTCCTTATGGTAGTCAATTTAATGTGGCAAATAAAGTACAGTATTTACATATGAGAATTTTAATATACTGCCATCAGCCCTCTTGTAACAATGGTTATAATACTCTGATTATATTTGTTCACAAGGCACCAGTGACTTAATAGCTTATTTCCATTGTGCTGCTCGTATTATAAAGATTTAAGATTAAAAATATTACTCATCTAAGATTCTAAGAATAACCAAGAAGTACTAGATACAATTATTATTAGAAGACCACTGCCCAGAAAAGATGAAAAACAAAGTGAAATTATTGTGCTAAATACCAGTAGTCCTCAAGTTATTACCATTAGTTCAACTGCCACTCAAAATTACGACTGTACTGAATCAGTGATACTTATGACTAGTTCCATCCATTGCAGAACCCCCACATGATCAAAAAAATATCTCTTGCTATCAATTTGATGGCACTGTCAATATACTAACATTACAGATTTAAATAGGTTTAAGGGTTGTTCCCTCTCCCCAGAGAATAGTCCATGCTCTTAGTGAATTATGCTTCCAAGGCAATCTTGTGGGAAGCAACACCATTAAACAAATGTAAAAATAATAAGTCTGAGGACTCAGATTTTGAGTGATCTCTGATCAGTTATTCCTTTTTTATTTCCTGACCCTTTACTATTATTTTTCTCTCTTACAAAAGAGGAGTGAAGCATTTGTTTCTGGAAAGGTTCCCATTCCAGAAATGGGTGTGTCCATCATGAATAGAATTAAGTAGCTATATAGAGCCAAAATGAAGGAACTTGACGTCAAAGTTGGTGGGACTTGAAACAGGGTTAAAGTTGACATGAAACTAGACATATAGCCCTTAACTACAGGAGCATATATTTACATTCCTAAAACATATACTTGAAAGTCTCTTTTAAGTGTATCCTTTTTGATACAATAGAACATAATCAACTGAACCTACTAAGCTGGATAAAATCAACTAAAGAAAATGGAAAATGGTAACTGCTATTCCCTGTTGATGCTGTATAGCTCTAGATTATTGCCCTAAAATGCTGGAGTTGTCGCCATTTCCCTCTTTCAATTATGGCAGTTTCTCAGAGGCTAGCAAAATGTACCAAATGATTCACTCATGGGAGAGTATAAGATTTTCAATCTTGTAATATTGATCGTTTGGTCCCCAAATTATGTAAAGGAATTGTACTATACTTTAAACCTGCAAACTGACACCAGTAACTGTAGGTTTAAATATCCATTCAAATCTTCTGAAAATTATGGAATGTGTTGCCATCTTGTTTCTGTGTTTGTTGATTTCTGGCTAGAAGGGAATTGCAATATTCCATGTCAGTTGTGAGAAGGGAAGAATGTTTACATGATACAATCATTTATAATTTATTCATGATATATCAGAAAAGTATAACTTCCTTGATGTTTTTAGATCACGTCTCTACTTATTGTGATGTATTTGTTTTCTTTCTACCTCTGTTTGGATAAAGATTTTCTCTAAAAGAATAAAAAAGGGGGATTATTTGAATTAATTGATATGGGTTCTACCTTCACTCATATTTATGCTCCACTGTTAAGTGATAAAAGTCTTATAGTGGTTTTCAGTGTCTGATTTGGGAGAATGATATGGATATGAAGACTACAATGAAGGGAATGGTTCCTTCATTGAAGGTTCCAATGATTCAGTGATTCCAGTGCATCAAAAACATGAAACACAGTATGTGATAATATGGTTATTTGCTTGTATATTTATGTATACAAATTTGAAGCATTATTTAATTAACTAGTTCTATCTCAAGTGACTGGAAAAACAATGAAGCAGTTCATATTGAACCAGAAAGGGCAACATTGATTATTGTGCTATTCTAGCATGGCCAGTGAAGGTAACTCTAGAGACTTTGGACTGCAGCTCTGTGTTTATATTCCCCAAATATCAAAATGTCATTCACAAATATGAAAAACAATGAATAAAGTTGATAATATTTGAGAACAGCACACATGGCTCTTAAATGTATGGGGCTAACAATTAAATGAAGATACAGTTTGCAAAAAAGCTACTTAATACAGTTAGCCTTTGAGTAACATGCTGAGGTGGGCTGAGGTCAGAAATAGGAGCAGGGAGCTGAGAGAACAAATTGCATTTGAATGAAATTTAAAAAATAATTATTCTATAATCTCCCCCTTCTATTCAGTTTTTGAAATGAATCTATAGCTATGTGTAAGGACATTGTGCATTCCTGCTTTATTATAAAATAACAGTCCCCTTCTTTTTCTCAGTATTTTGTGCTATAGGAATTGCATTTAGGCTACCATTTCTGATGCAATATCAACCTCTGAATTCAACACAAATGAGCTCACCATATTTTAATGGGACCATGGAACCCACTTTGACAACTTAATCATTTTTGAACTGAAGTGAGACATTTATTCAAGAATGAATAAACCAGCTAGGCTAATTTATGCAAATACTTAACAATCTATGAATCTATGACTACAATAATCTTTCTCATTGCTTTTCACGTTTTGTATTATATTGTGTTCTACATCCCCCTAAATTCATCAACAATGGTCTTTATTACCTTAATAAGCAATTCATCTTGGCCTAGACAAGCATCAAATTCAAAATAAGTAGATATTCCCTGTCATATTTCTATCACACTCAAGCTTAAGTCTTATTCATTCATTCTATTCTTCACAATTGTGAAGAGTACTCCTTCATTGGAGAAAACAGCCAAAACAAACATATTTTGTGATAGCATTTCTTTGTTTTCATTGAGCACATACAATATTCCTTTTATTTACTTTTATTGTAAATTTATCTTTTGCAGTTCTTAACATACTTTGTCAACCTCAGCTCACTATGATTGTTAGTCTTTCTTCTTGGTTAGCTGTATGTGCTATTCCTTGGTGATGCAGCCTTCTTTCTATCTTCTATAAATGTGCATAAATCTACCTACTTTTGTTGAAAGAATCAGTTTTGATTAAATGTAAATCCGGATCAGTTAAAAAGCTTTAAAATGTATTTTGTGAGGCACTGTTCACCACTGTTACTTTAATTTCTTTTTGAAGGATATTGGGTCACTCTTTGTGGTTGGCCAGTTTTTAATTAACAGGCACAGAGCAATTGCTTTTACTGTCCACATTTTCTTCAGAGAGAAAAACAGAATGCATAACTTGCCACTTAATACTATTCTGAGAAACATCTCCCATTCTTAGAACATTGCTGGAGATACCTTTTTTTTATTTTACATTTAATCTCAGAGCTGCCTGGTGCTTGCATGCCTTTCTGAAGTCTACAATCAACCATTTCAAAGCTTCTCCACTCCTTGCCATATGCTCTACCTATGCACCGGAGGGTAAAAGGTCCTACTGTAATTCATCATGTTCACATGATCATAAAGATGGCAGCCACAGAGGAAGCATGTTTACATTATGGGAAGAGAAGTTGCTATTAAATTAAGTTATCTTAAACTAAGACAAAACAGTAGGAGGAGAGGTGAAGAGGAAAGATAAGTCAGAAAAATAAAAAAGACTGGAGAAAAGGAGAATAAATATCTGCGGAGCAGAGAGGAGAATCAGGTGTGGTGCGGAGAGGAAAGCCAACTGAGGGCAGCGCAACACCAGCAGAGAGGAGAAAGAGGAGAGCCAGTGAAATAGTGGAGCAGGGAGGAGACCCAGCCAGGGAGAGAAGAGGAGAGCTTACTATGAACTATCCAGGCAGCCCTGTTTGCTGAAGGAAGCAGAACACTGGAACAACGGACAAGCAAATGGGAGCTATGTGGCTCAGAGCTGTTGGTGGGGGTGGTGGAATGCTGCAGCACAGTAGACTGGTGCTACGGAAGGCAGTAGACCAGGGCCTATGGAGGGCAGTAGACCAGGTGCTACAGACAGTAGTAGACTAGGGCCTGCGGATGGCAGTAGACCGAATGTTATGGATGGCAGCAGACTGGAGCCTACAGACAGCAGTAAACCGAGTGCTGCAAATGACAGTAGACCAGCAGACCAGGAATTGCAAACAGTAGCAGACCACTAGATTGGGGACTGCAAAAGGCAGCAGACCACCAGGCCAGGGACTGTGAACGGCAGCAGACCAGCAGAATGGGGACTGCAAAAGGCAGCAGACCAGTAGACCGGGGACTGTGAACAGCAACCATACAACAGACTCTTGGAAAAAGAAACCAATGCTATTTTGATTTGCAAAACATAGGATAGAAAAAAAATAGGCATAATTACCTAGAACAGAGAAGGTAGAAGCATGGCTAACAGCAAAGCACATCCACCAACCATAAAAGAGGGATTTTCAAACAACAAATTCATGGAACAGGTGATGGATACTATTATGGTATGCAATACATGTTCCAAAGAACACCCAAATTATATATGCATTAAATGTAAACAATGTGAACTACTAGAGGAAAAAGTAAGGGATCTAGAGACAACTCTAGCCAAACTCCAACTTACAAAAGAAAGCTATACCCAAACCAAACCAAACAATGGACAAATAACTCCCAGAGGATTTGGCCCTATCGATAAACCTTTGAAGACAAATGGAGGTATGTCACACATAGAAGGAAACACAACAATCAAAGGAAGAAGCAGCATACATCTAACAAACCCCTACTGCCCAATCTAATCCAACCAGAAGCAGCCCCATTAAAACTGACCGATCAATTTCTCCCCCTAGGTGGAAATACACAGACCCAGAACCTCCCCCTCAAAGAAAACATGCAGACACGTAGCAAAGAAACAACACCAAATATCCCTTAAAAAGTCACATCAACAAACACACCTGTGACAAACAGAAAAGCACCTCAGACTGCACCCTGCAAAAAAAGGTGAGTGCTGGTGATAGGAGATTCTATTCTCAAAGGAACAGAATCAGCCATCTGCAGACCAGATGTACAATCCAGGGAGGTATGTTGTCTCCCTGGAGCAAAAATCAAAGACGTGGCTGAGAACCTAACCAAAATAATTAGGCCCACAGATTACTACTCTCTCCTACTCCTTCACATTGGGACGAATAACACAACAAAGAACCTGAGCACAATACTTAGAGACTATAAGCAACTAGGCTATAAAGTTAAAGATCTAAGAGCACAAGTAGTGTTCTCATCAGTACTCCCAACCAAAGACCAATACCTATTGAGGGAAAAATAATTCTAGAAATAAACCACTGGCTAAAGGGTTGGTGTCGCCAAGAAAACTTTGGTTTCCTGGACCATGGACTCTTGGCAAGGGTTGGACTGTACCTCATGAAAACAGGGAAAATGTACTTGGAAAAAGACTCATCCCAACTCATCAGGAGGACTTTAAACTAAAATTGAGGAGGAAGAGTGACCAATCATTAGAATTTCTAGAACACAAAACCAATCATAAATCCCAAGAAAACAAATCAAACAAAGAGGTAGGGAGTGATAAGAAAAAAGGAAAAATCAAACAACAATCAGGAGATCCAGGAAACAGTCTAACATAAATGCCTAGGAAGATCCTGGAAAAGATAATAAAAAAACAGAAGTAACCTGTCTTAGGCCCAGTACTCTTCAATATCTTCATTAATGACTTAGATGAGGGAATAGAAGAGGAACTCATCAAATTTGCAGATGACACTAAACTGGCAGTAATAGCCAACAACCCAGAAGACAAGCTCAGGATTCAAAAAGATCTTGACAAACTGGAACAATGGATGCTATCCAACAAAATGAGTTTTAATGTGGAAAAAAGCAACATTTTACATTTAGGCAGGAAAAATCAAAGCTATAAGTACAGATTAGGTGAGACCTGGTGCAAAAATGGTAACTGTGAGAGGGACCTTGGAGTTCTAGTGGACGATCACTTGACTGTGAGCCAGCAATGTGCAATAGCAGTCAAAAAAGCTAATACAATCCTGGGTTGCATAAACAGAGGCATAGAATCAAGATCATGTGAAGTATTAGTACTGCTTTATAAAACCCTAGTGCAGGGGTGTCAAATTCAATTATATTGAGGGCTGCATCAGCATTGCGGTTGTCCTCAGGGGGGATAGGTGTGGCCAAGGTGGGTTTGGCCTACTGGGTAGGTGTGGCTGGAGTGGGTGTGGCCTATGGGTGGGCATGGCCAGCTCTACATCATTCGCGTCAAGGGTGCCTATGTGGGCCTGGGCAGGAGTGGGACAGATCTGAGGGTCTCTGGCAGAAGAGGGTGGGGCCAGGGCAAATGCCAAGGCATGGTCCACAGGAAGAACCTGCTAAAACCCCTCCCCCAGAGCCCATCAAGCCGGATATGTGAAGTAGGTGAGGGCCATTTCCTGGCCACTTCCAGGCGATGGTGCATTTCTTCATTCCTCACAAAGAGTGACACCTGCCCAGCATGCACCCAGGGGGTGGGGCCGACACAGCAGGAGCTGGTTCCTCACTGTTTCTAGACAGCCTTGTGGAGCTAAGACTGAATGTGTTTCAGCATAGATGGCCACCACAAAATTGTACATTGGCTCCCGGCTGGCCTGGGCCAGGGTGGGGGCCGTTCCCTCACTGTTTCTAGGATGGCTTCATGGGCCACATGAAACCACGTCGCAGGCCACATCCAGCCCCCGGGCCTTGTGTTTGACATGTGTGGCCTAGTGAGTCCACACTTGAATACTGTAACCAATTTTGGTCACCATACTACAAAAAAGATGTTGAGACCTTGGAAAAAGTTCAGAGAAGAGCAACTAAGATGATCCAAGGCCTGGAGACTAAAACATATGAAGAACAGCTGCAGGACTTGAGTTTGGCTAGTCTAAAGAAAAGAAGAAATAGAGGTAACATGATAGCAGTATTCCAGTATTTGGGAGGCTGCCACAAAGAAGAGGGGGTCAAACTATTCTCCAAAGCACAAACTATTCTCCAAAGAAGGCAGGACAAGAACCAATGGTTGGAAACTGACCAAAGAGAGAAGCAACCTGGAATGAAGGAGAAAGTTCCTAACAGTGAGGACAATTAACCAATGGAACAGCTTGCCCTCAGAAATCGAGGGTGCTCCATCACTGGAGGTTTTTAAGAAGAGACTGGACAGTCACTTGTCTGATATGGTATAGTTTCTCCTGCTTGAGCGGGGTGGGGTGGGGGCTGGACTAGAAGACCTCCAAGGTCCATTTCTATTCTGTTCCTGTTCCTATTTCTATTTCTATTCCCATTTCTATGTTTTTTAGATTGCTGTTTTCTCACTCATTCCCTGATTATTAAAAATCTACATTACAATTCAAAAGAAGAGTATTGGATAAAAAACAAGATAACCAATACCCTCTACTTTGTTTTCAAACCAGCTTATACAAATCAAGTTCATACTTTTATGAGGATGCAGGAAAAAGAGGAAAGGAAACCAAACAGAAACAAAATCCACATGTCTTCCAGGATTCTACTAACATGAGGGTAGAGTGGGAAGTGGGGTGGGGGAAACTGGCATATTTTTGCAATATTTTAGATAAGGGACCAAGACTATTAGGATCTGATGGAACCAAAGACGCTCCTGCCATTCATAAGCATGTCTATCATTCGCTCTTTCCATTAAGCACAGCAGATATTTTCCCAGCAACAAGAGAGTTTGTGAGTATATCTCATACTCTATTTCTTGAAATTCCTAGAATACATTTCTAGAGTTTATAACTGCAATCTTTTAAAAAGATAAATAAGACCTTGGTACTCATTCTTTCACTGCAGTAGATCTATTAATCTTATCGCTGACTCCTTTTACACATAAAATTCACTTGGACATACCATTACTTTCATTACCACAGACCTGAATAAAGCTACATAAGGCATTAATGGCCTGTCCAGACTTTCAAATAATAATACAGGAGACATAAGCAAATAACCCAGAGACAAAGAACAAGTATGGTAGTTATAGTGCTAGACCACAAAGTACTCAAGGTCTTGTCCAGGGATGAAGACAAGAAGTTGAATATTAAAAACCATGGTTAGATTTTCTTGAGAAAGAAACAAAACTTTGAGTGAAGACAGATCACCAAATTGTTACAAATTTGGTTCTACTTTTATATATCACTCAAGGTGAAGCTTTCACTATGGACTGTTTCTGGCCTTTACCCAAATACAGCTGGCATTGATCAAAGTAGATAAAATATATTACAGAAAGTCTATTACAGAAAGTATATTACAAAAATATATTACAGAAAGTAATACAAGGTATTAAAATCTATTTCCAAATTGACTATTACTCTCAAGTAGATTCTTATTTCCATGATAGTCTTCTAAGCTATTTGGCTTTCCATCACTTTGCTATTTGGATCTCAATATAATGTTCTTTCAGGCGTGGAGGCTATTGTTTGGGTGAATTTGGAGAGTCAAAGATATTGAAGGATGGCTCCACCGGGATCTTTCTGATCGGTCATAGGTCAAGATCTTCACTAAGATCTTCATGGTAGGTTAGAGAACCAATGGATCTAACCCATAAGGCTTATTAACCATTTTCCCATTATTTCCTTTTCTCATCAGAAGTTGACTTCACCAAGTAAGACCTGAAACTCAACAAAAAGGTTTTGGATTTTCCTATAAAAGAATCTACAGCTGAGATTCATCAACTTCTTGATGATATCTGGCCCCTCCTGGTAGATAACCTACCCTAAAAAGCTTCATCTAGAAGTTAAATTGAAGGGCAAAAGTGACAAGACTCTTTAAGGGTCTGGAAGACATCTAACTAATGGTCTTTCTAGCTTCTCAATTTGTTTTCTATAACCTGGAAATTTTCAGCTACCCTTATCTAACTTCTATAGCCACTTTCAGCAGCATATATTATGCTTATTCAATAATCAACAGCAAATGGCTTTGGAATTTATTTTTGTTGTATTTTACAAAATGCTGTGATATTAAAAGGTGAAGGGTGGTATAAAACTATATCACTTATAAAAACATAAATAAATTAGACTGTTCTTGTTGTTTGATGTACTATGCACTCAAATGTGTCCGAGAGCAACTAAATAATGTATGTTAATCTGAGTTTTTAAATCATAGCAGTAATTTCACACATAAAAGAGAGATAATTGATAGTGAACAGCTAACTGAATGCAGAACAACTTCTACTTTATGCTGTTCATCAACAAGATGTTGTGGAAATACTGGCCCAGTTTCTGGAGGCTGCGAACCAAAATAAACTTAAATCTTAGTAAATCAGATGTCCAGGAAAACCTTGATTCATACGTAGCCCCAACTATTATTCTGGCAAGATTATTATCCCTCTGTAGGAAAAGGTCTGATCCAGATTTTCAAAAATATAGTTTAAAAATAAAAACAGAAATTAGAATACAAATTTTAATTGTAAACTGATTGGTCTCTGAAAGCAGTAGTTTTCAACCTTTCATATTATAGTCTTGCCAATATAGAAACAAAAAGAGAAGGACCTAAGTATAACTATGGAACGCCTGTAAATAAATAAATATACATACTTGTGTGTGCTTGTGTAGTCATAGGCATAGACATACAGTACCGGTATATCACAATTACTAGTAAATTTTAGGATATCAAATATTGCAATAATGTCTTTAACCATTGTTTCTACTCTTGTGCCCAAAAACTGATTTACCTAAAGCAACCAAATCATTTGCAAAATACAACATAATTTTATTTTATGTATAAAGCAATAATACAGTATATTCTGGACCTCCAGCAAAACTTTGATACTTCTCTGAGAGGTCATGAGCAAAAACAGAACTGGAGCTGATACAGATAGTCCTCAGCTTATGACAGTTAACAATAGTTTGAATTCACAATGGCCTTGGAAAAAATGATTTATGACATTTCCTTGCAGTTACAACTGTCACATCACCCCTGTGGTCATATGTTTGCAATTTGGGCACTTGGCAACCAGCCTGAATTTGCTGCATCTTGTAGTCAGGTGATTATGATTTATGATCTTCCCAGCTGGCTTCTGACTAGAAAGTTGGGAAAGCTGCATTTGTTTAATTATTCACTTAATGACCATGGTAAATATGGTTGTAAAATTGGGTGCAGTCACATAATGACTTGCTCAATGACCACATCACGTAGCAACTGAAATTCCAGTCTTAACTATGTCTTAAACTGAAGATCTTTGGCCCACTACATTGCAAAGACAAGACGAAGAAAAAGGCAGACCCAGTGGAAATTACAGTATACATTGGAATATTTTAGATAAACTCTTGTGTGACATTATTATTGTTTATCCCTTCCTATGAGTCAGTGAATAGAAACAGTTTGGTTTAGTGGGCCACAGGTTCCTGACTGATTCTTAACCCTCTGAATGTCTCCTTCTCAAGGGCACTTTAAACATTTCATATGTATTGGGGGGCAAATTTGAGGTTTGATAATCAATATCTGTGGGGTGTATCTTTTATTTCCAGACTACTGATATAATATATAGCAATTAGTCATTGCTCTGACCAAAAACTATTTAATAACAACACAGCACTATCTAGCACAAAATTCTAGTTCTTGTTGCCCAAACCTTTGAGAGGTTGTTCAGTGCCAGAATCCCAGAAATGGTCTGCTGAGATGCTCTGGACTTCAATTTCAGTCTAGTCCACTGGAGACTGGCTGCTCGGCCCTCATTTTGTCCTCTTCTTTCATGGGCTGTTTCATAGTTTAGGGGAAAGGCCCAGTGGTGGGATTCAAATATGTGAAAAGCCAGTTCTCTGTGTGGATGCCGCTTGCAGAAATCCATTCTGGGCCTGGGCATCAAAAAATTAGCTACCAGTTCTGCCAAAGTGGTGCGAACCAGCTGAATCCCACCACTGGAAAGGCCTCACATCCCATTTAGATTATTGCATACCATCAGCACATATGACTGTAAAATACCAACATAAAATATAAACTTCATGGATTGCTTTGACAAAAACATAGCAAAAAACATAGAAGTCAAAAAAATGCTATGGAAAACATACCATATTGATGTGCTGTGCCATTCACTCACATGCACACATAACAGTGGTTTAATTGGGTTTTATTAATATTCCCCAGCAATTCCCTTCACCAAACCTCCAGAACTGTCCTAATTAAGTCCAGCCAAAAGCAGACCAATGCTAGTCCACAGAGCAATGGCCAATGAGTCCACAGGGCACTTGAAAGTTTCCAAAACAAGACAAATGCACTAGGCAAAACTAAACCCACAATAAAAGAGGGTTCATGAGGCAAGAAAAGTCCAGAATTCACAAGACATGATTGAAAGTCAAGGCATGATATCAATCCAAAACAAGTCAGGAATCATAATAACTAGGAAACACGCAGCTAGAAAATGAACACATTGTTCCCAGCATCATCTCTATCTGTCTGCTATGCTAAATAGCCAGCTTCTGGTGTAGCCCATCAAGAGGGATGAGGCTGCCTCCTCTTGAGTAGTCAGACTGACCTTTGCTGCTCCTGCCTTTGCCTTTTGTGTTCTCGGATCAGATGCACTAGGCAGTTCCTCTTCCTCAACACTGACCAGTTGTAGCTGCGTGCTTTCCCCACCTGAAGCCTCAGGGCTGTCCTGCTGCAGCTGTGCTTGAGCCAAATCACTCTCACCAGGCGGCTCATCTAGTTTCTCTCCCATCAACCACTCCCTCTCCCTTGGGCTTGCAGCCCCTGCCTCAGAGCCATTGACCAACTCTCCTCCTGACATGCCTGGTTCATCCTCTCTGAACTGATGTAGAGAGGCATCTGAGGAAGCTTCTGGGTGAGTAATCATAATTGGCCAGGGGAGCAAGTAATATTTAGAAAGCATGTCACAGACTGAGTTCCTGTATCCATCTCATGACCAAGAAAAAGAATCAACTACATCAGGCTTGGAAGAATAGTGAACAAACCAAATCCCTTAATTCTCTATTCCTCCCATATAGTCCCAAATTGTCTTATGCATAATTTTTGCAGAACATTATGAAAACTTTGTTTCTCTCCAATTAATTGTTGTTCTTTTGTTGTTTAGAAAGGCTGTTAATATTTTTTGTCAAAGCAGCTAAGACGTTTCCAGCTGTTTAAAGTCTTTAATTGATGAGCCTGTACTTTGTATGCCACCTGTGGTTGGAAAAAAAATATAATGTTATTTTCAAAACTAGAAAAGGGGCTTTGAGAAAAGAAACATCAAAGCAGTTTTTCTTGATGCTTAAAAGCTTTACATCAACTGTTTCTTATAGCTATTATTCTGGGTAGGAGGTAAAAGGCTAATGAGGTTCATGACACCAATCTGGAAATGCATTCAGTGTTCTGCTAAAATTATTAACAATATTATGAGACTAGCTATGTCCCTACTCTCCTATTAGTAATAGTTTCTATGTGTTTTTTTTTCAGCATTTTGATTCTATCTCTTCCAAAGATCAGTTAAAATGTGAAATTCCCAAAAATATATTCCAGGGGAAATTGGCTCCTGGTAACTTCATGGATATATCTTTCTTGGCCATAACATGATTTTTTTTTAAATTAAAAGTTTTAATTACTATAGTAAAAGATAATATAAACTTTAAAAAAAGGAAAAACAGAAAGAATGAATAAATGATGCAAGGAAGCAACAGAAAGAGGGAAAAAATGAATCTAAGAAAGCGACTTCTTATCACAACAAACATAAACAATTTGCTCACCTCCCCTTAATTAGCAGATATAAAATTGTTTATTCCATAATTCATCTCTTAATTGTAGGCAAATCCAATGAGTAATGTCTTCTCCAATCTGGGGTCAGAAACAATCCAAAGCCCTAAAACAATAACATTAATTAATACGTATAAAACTTATTCCATATCTCAACTCTTAACTGTAAACAAATCCATATTTAGAAGACATAAAATGTCCCAGTACCTTAATATATTGGCAGCTAATCTGCTCATCGTCTCTCTGTTCTTACCAATAGAAAAGCATATGTGTAGCTCAGAATCAGTGGTGGGATTCAGCAGGTTCGCACCAGTTCGGCAGAACCGGTAGCTATTTTTTTGTTGCCCAGGCCCAGAATGGACTTCCAGAAACTGCATCCACACAGGTTGTTTACATATTTGAATCCCACCACTGTTCAGAATTGAATGTGTGACCCTTGGTTCACTCTGAGCTTGGTTGTTTTCTTGAAGAGGTTCAGATGATGTTACCTAGTTTGGTAATGAAACGTCTTCAAGAAAACAATCATGTTTGGAAGCACTAAAGATGTCGGTTCTTAGCTGAAATTATTGGCTTCACTTATGCAGAAACCACAATTTTCCCCCAGAAGTCTGTATTGGCCATATTATGGAAGTTGTTTGCTTTCAAGACGTATGACAAACCTCCCTCTATAGCAGTGGTTCTCAACCTTTTTAATGCTGCGACGCCAACCGGTCGTAAGTCGAGGACTAAACCAGTCGTAAGTCGAGGACTAAACCGGTCGTATGTCGAGGACTACCCAACCGGTCGTAAGTCGAGGACTTTCCCTGCCCAGGAGCGCCGCACATGCGTGGTTCCGCCCCCTGCGCCGGCCGAGGCGTAGCTGGCAAGCGGCAGAGACAGAGCAGGCCGACCACCAGCTGGCCCAGCCCAAGGGAGGTAAGGCACCCACCGGAAAAGGGGAAAAAATGGCGGACAAAAAAAATGGCGGACAGCCTTGCTTGGCGACCCCCATGAAATGGTCGATCGACCCCAAATGGGGTCCCGACCCACAGGTTGAGAACCACTGCTCTATAGCCTATAACCCTGATATTTCCTTGTGGTCTCTCACTGAATTACTAACCAGGCCAGGCCCCAGATATGAAGCAGATTCTATGTTTGGTGATAGAGATTTATGGAAATATGAAACAAAAGACTAAAATTTAACATGATAAATATGGATAATTTCTCTGTTAAAGAGATCAAACTCACAAAGACCCTTTAATTTAAGTGAAAAGATAATTAGATACTAAGCCAATTTAGATGTTGTCAGATTAGGATATGTAAAGTAACTAGGGAAAAAGGCTTAAACCCTATGTTAGCTGGAAGTAAATGCAATACATAACTATTTTTTTTCCAATCCAGATGTCAGCAAGTCTAAAAAGTACTACTAAAAATCTCTAGGATTGTAATAATCTTGTGTGTTGTTATCTTTTCTTTTATTTTTTGTTATTATTTTAAAAGCCATAAAACAGAACCCCCCAAAATAAAAACAAGCCCCATTTTAACCATGATACAATAAACCAATTTTGTGTTCTTTCCTTTTGCATAAAACAATCTTGCTCTTTAATCCATTCAGATGATTGTTGATGCTTAACTCAAATTTCTTCAAAACTTTAAAAAGCTTTTGTAAGGACAGCAAGAAGACATTATTCTGATTACTCTGTGGGACTGGTATTCTTACTTCCTTTTTATTTTTTAAAGCCTCATCCAATTTTTTTTAATGTTTAATGTCAAATTCTTGTTCACATTCTCAGATTTTGTTGCAAAATATAACAGCTTCATCTGGGAACAGACTATTCTTAAGAACAGACAATGAACTGACATCAGTGATTCAAGGTCCAAATGCAATTCCTCAAAATATATCCGAATACAATTATAAGTTGCTTATCTTGTTATGTGTCCAATATCAAAAAATATTTTTTCTTTCACAAAAATACACTTATTCTTAGAATTAATTTCAAAGTTTTAATATTCAAAAATCAAATATTCCATTTTCAGGGCCCTTTAATCCATTTAAAACCTTCTACAGCCAAAACTTTGTCTTGCTTTTTTAAAATTCTTAAAGCTTTTATAGAAACAGTTTCATTTTCTTACATTAAGTATTGAAGGTACTTCCCTGAGGTTTCCAGCCTTGTCATTGTGTGAGTGCCTAATCTCTTTAAAGTAGTTAATAGGCAATTTCCTAAAAGTAATTAGCAAAGCAAGTACAAATTAAGTATCCTTTGGAAGTCTCTGATTGTGGCTGGAGCAAAGTTCCCCCAGCCTTCAGTTCTTCCATCCTCTAGAACAGCGGTTCTCAACCTATGGGTCGTGACCCCATTTGGGGTCGATCGACCATTTCACGGGCATCGCCAAGCAAGGCTGTCCGCCAATTTTTTCCGCTTTTCCGGCAGGTGCCTTACCTCCCTTGGGCTGGGCCAGCTGGTGGTCGGCCTGCTCCGTCTCTGCCACTTGCCAGCTATGCCTCGGCCGGCGCAGGGGGCGGAACCACGCATGCGCGGCGCTCCCGGGCAAGGAAAGTCCTCGACTTACGACCGGTTGGGTAGTCCTCGACTTACGACCGGTTTAGTCCTCGACTTACGACCAGTTTAGTCCTCGACTTACGACTGGTTGGGGGTCGCGGCATTAAAAAGGTTGAGAACCACTGCTCTAGAAACCACTGCCTTGTAGCCTCCTTGTGAGAAGCCACTTTATGGAACACCACTTTGGTGATCTTGTGTCTTGTCTTTTAACAGAGAGGTCAAAGGAGCCAATCTGTTCATTGGCTCTCTGTTCTTAGCTGTAATTGTCAACTCCACTTCTGCAGAGCCATCTTCAGTCCACTATTCTTCACGAAATAGTCTATATTTATCATATTATGGAAGTCATTTGCTTTCAGGGTCTTTTGAGAAACTTCTTTCTATAGCCTACAACCCTGATATTTTCTTGTGGTGTCTCACTGAAGTACTAACCAGGCCAGGCCCTATATTTGAAACAGTTTTTGTGTTTGGTGATAGAGATCTATGGAACATAAAACCAACACTTGTTTCCACATTTTTGTTTCAGGGTTATAAAAGTTTGTAGATTGGTAGCCAGGCTGACTGCTACCGGTCGCCCTTATATCCTTTGTTAATTCTGCCAAACTGTCAACATAAATAATAAATCATATGTTTAAACTTTTTCTTTTGTCAGCTATATGTCCAAATACATAATCAAGAAAAATAACTTTTTCCCTCAGTAGATATTCACCATTCTTATTCATTTCTGAATCTCTAAAAGCTCAACCATTTTTTTTTCCTTTTTGGTACTCTCTTGTTTTATGTTCATCCCCCTCTTTGCCTGTCACCTATAAACATTTATTTGATTGTATTTGTTCAGAAGGGTGTACAGTTTTCCCCTAGAATTCATCCTTTCTTCCTTTATTACCACCAATCATACAACTACACCAACTTCTTCTTACTTTTATAAGCACTAATAAAAATCTAAAGGGCACCAGTTTATTCTTTTCACATATATTTTAGCATTTTCATTCATAATTAAACATACACTTTTGCTTTCTTGAATGAATTCAGTAATAAACGCTAGGATCAGACTACTTTTGTTTAGATTCTTCTCCTTTCTCTGAGTTTCAGGGGGGAAAATGCAACACATTTATTGTTCTTTATTTTTCCCCCATTTGTTGAGTCGTTATCTTTACCATTTATTTTCCTACATTCTGAATCACAACTGTGCATACACCATGGTCATCAATAGATAATGTCACAGATATAGATAGTATTGATGTCCAGAGCCATGACAATTTCAGCCAGGTGTGACTTTCCCACAACAATTTTTGGTAAAATAGAAAAGATGCATATTAGGCTATGAATATTGTTTTCTTTGCCCTCATATAAACTGATGGAAGGCCTACTTCTAATCTCAACATGGCTGCTGGAATATATACATGTTGGAAAGGCTAATATTGATCTCATGAATTTATTGTGGCCACCTCTAATTCTAGTTTACTTAAACCCCAAATTAGGGCCTCATATGTCAACTGTGAGATTGTTTTCTCTGCTGTTTCTGCAATTATCTCCCTGCTCCTCCTATAACAGAATGCAAGTCAGATGGAATTTCTATTTGATTATATTAAAACTGATTATTATATTCTTCCTGTTGGAAATATAGAGATGCTTAAATACGGGTGTGGGCAGATGCAATCTACCAATAATGCATCATTGGCATCCACATAGACTTTAATGAAATGAACAAATCAGCTCCCACGTTTCTTTTCTAGTGTTGTAACATACCTCAAATGTAACAGATAAAATCTTGCAAAATAAACATTTGAATCCCTTGGATTCTGTTTTCTATTGTGTGTGGAAATTTCAGGGATGTGTTTTGTGTTGTTTCTTCACTGTAGTCGGTTGCAGCCAGAGGTCTGAGGACCAATGGTAGGACACATTTTCCTGAAGTCATGATGTGCTAAAAAAGAAAAGAAAGAAAAGAAAGAAAAGAAAGAAAAGGAAAGGAAAGAAAGGAAAGGAAAGAAAGAAAGAAAAAAAGAAAGAAAGAAAGAAAGAAAGAAAGAAAGAAAGAAAGAAAGAAAGAAAGAAAGAAAGAAAGAAAGAAAGAAAGAAAGAAAGAAAGAAAGAAAGTCCAAAAGACCATATACAAGCAGGGCTTTTTTTCTCATAGAACGCCCAGAACAGAGTTCCGGCACCTTTTTTGGATGGAACCTTGTAGGGTAGGCAAGGCGGGTTGTATGATGTGTGTGAGTTCCGGCACCTTTTTTTTTTTTTTAGAAAAAAAGTACTGTATACAAGTATCACTACTTGCTAATTTAAAACCAAAACAAAGCAGCAAGAACTTAAGAGTGAATATTTTGAATAATTGCTTGGAAATGTTCAGCCACTTTCAGGTATCCTTCATCTCATCTCTTTCCCACACGCTCCAGACTTGCGTAACATGATGTGAAATTCAGAGGAAAAGTGCATGTGTGCGCATACATACAGACCTCATTTTAGATAACAAGGATCTTACATCTGTGTAATTATTTTCTCTTTATCTGTACTGATCTACTGCTAATCTTTCTGATACCATACAAAACTACAATTAAGGGCTTTTAAAAATTTTGCTCCCCTAAGAGCTCCTTGGATATCAACCATTTAATTAAATGATGTGCCTGTCACTAGGACTTAGGAAATTGTGTAGTTTCTTTTACATTTTTGCTTTTAAAATATGAGTAGGAGAGAATGTTTTAATGGAAGCATAAAGGTTTTTAAACAAATATTTCAAGTACTTTATAGATATTCAGTAAAACTGTCTCATCCATATGATTGAAATGACAATATCATTAAGCATTTTCAATAACTCATTCTGTGGTTTCAGATATTTTTTTCTTTTTTCTTTTAAATAGTAGCATTTTGCTCTGTCCCTAGATATGCATGCATCACCAAGATTTTTGAGTTTATACTTTGCAAAGAAGAGTTATTAAATTAAATTAAAAACGGCTCTGGACTTGATGTTCTGATACCTTAAAAAACATTATATAGAAATCTTCAAACTATAAATATAAGTGATTACCATCTATCTATCAGGGATAGAGAAACAATAGCTAAGAAATCATTCACAATAGCTTCCATCAGAAATACAGAATTATAAGATTAGAAGAGACTTTGTAGGTCTCCATTCTCAGGACTCCATGATACCAAGAGTGAGAAAACAGAAAACACCATAGTTCAGAGACTATTAAGGCACAGAACTGACTCCAAACTGCTGCTGCACCACACTTATGGTATCAGAGGAAGGACTGGACTCCCAGATTGAATCAAGGTATCTACAAAGCTTTCTCCAAATGGATAGTCTCCAGATGTTTTAGGTATCAATCACATTGGAATGGAACCAACTTGGCAGAAGAAGAAGCAAACCAGGTTTTGTGATAAGTTTAAATTGTCATTTGAAAATGAACAGTATTGTGAACAAGTATGGTTACACCTCTTTTTGCAAGTAATTTTCTTCCCTTAACACTTATTTGCTGAGGATATGAATTAGGCCTGTGGTTTCTAATCCAATAAATAGTGCAGAGGAAGAGATTGTAAAGCCCCTCTGATGAGTAATATTTCTTCAATACATTTTACATGAACATGTGCTTGATATCCTATTACACTTGAGTAATTCTTTTAGTGAAGATTTTGGACGTGCAACTGACTGGCTTAGTTAGGTTCAACTAATGAAAATTATTTGCTATTATTTTTTCCCAATAATTTTATTAAATATTATATTACACAAATACAACTAATACAACTATATAATACCAAAATACATTAAAACATTTTTCAAAATTAAAAAGTGGAGGAAAAAAGAAAAAAGGGAAAGAAAGAAAGAAAAATAGAAAAAGAAGCCTTCCCTTTCAATTATAGTGACACCTAGTGACAGAAAACAATCTTTACAGCCAAAATCCAAAATTGTACACCCATAAATGTCCATGCTTCACTTATCACAAGACACAGAATGGTGAAGGAATAGTTTTTTTGTTTTCACAAATAAGGAGTGGAGGAATGGAAACTCCCAATATTTTCAACTTCTTGCTGCTTTTAATAAGCAAGTTTTAGAAAATTCTTTATTGCAAACATTTACAATAGCATCTCTGTTAAGCCCCAGATGGCAAGTCTGAAGGCATCTCATCACTTCATTATACAATATGCCTGTTTTAGAAATCAGAAATTAATCAGTAATTTAGAAATTACTCTTGCCCACTTGCTTTGAAATGCACAACTCATTGTGGTATTTTGTTTGATCTTAATAAAGGTAGTATGACCCAACTATAGATTTTAGATTTTTTTCCTCTCATAGCAGAGGCTTACAAAAGCAAGCAAAGGAGGAAGCCTCCACCAATTTCATGACACAAATATTAATGCTTGCAGCCAGGAAATTGAACAAAGAAAAGTTCAATTCAATCATCATATACCCATCAGTATGTAATGATATATACACATGTACAAATCAAGCACCTACATTCTCGTCTTAAGATTAGACCATGAATTAATCAATTAATCAGTCCTTGCACTGTTGTTCCCACCAGCATCACTGGTACGAAGTATGACTTTTTATAATGAATATGATTGTATTCCTTAATTGTAAAAAATGTTAAATTTTCGCCAAAGTGTTTCTGATAAAGGAAGTTGTCTACTCTTTTCAATTGCCTTCTCTGTATGGAAAATGATAGGAATGAAGATGGAATGGAACCATAGATACCATATTATTCCACACTCATTTCCTAGTATGAGTCAACAATGTAATTCTCTAATGCCTTTTCATATGCCTGGCTAAGGCTAAAAAATGATTACAAGCCTTCTCAGTTCCTGTAAACGGAAACAGTAATTTGCTACAAAAAGACCCTATGAGCAAGTCGTCGTGTTTAGAATTGTCCATGTTGAATCATAGTCACTAGGTTTTTTTTTCTTTTAATAATTTGATGTATGTTAACAGCATAGAAGTAGTCCTCAAATTACAACTCGTTTGGGATGGAATTGCCATTGTGGTAAATGGTATGGTAATAAAAACACAATGTCACACAACTGCATCACGTAGCAACAGCAAATCCAGACAATCCTGGTTGTTCTTGTAACCTGTGGTACGCAAGTCATTCTGTGGGAACAGAAGGGAGTCTCAGGTAAGGAACACAGAGCTGTGGCATGGAGGTGGGCAAAAACCTGGGAGCAGTGGTGGGATTCAGCCAGTTTGCACCAGCTAATTTTTTGTTTCCCAGACCCAGAATGGACTTCCGGAAGGGGCATCCACACAGAGAACTGATTGTTCACATATTTGAATCCCACCACTGCCTGGGAGGCCCAGCAAAGGCCACCAATGAGTTGGGAGAGAGGATATTAAAGACTGGCACAAACTCAGGAAGGCCTGGAAAAGAGAGGGCTGGCTATATGTGTGCATATGTGTGACTTCAGGAAAGTGGGAGCAGGGTGCAAATGAGTGAAGGGGGGAAAGACATGACGCATATGAGTCAAAAGTCAAGGGAAGATTTATTTGAATGATTTGTGACTTTCCCTGTCAGCTTCTCCATTGACTTTGCTTGTGGAAAGCTAGAAGGGAAGGTTGAAAATGGCAATCCCATGAATATGAGACATTGCAACCGATTGTAAGGGTGAGCTGGTTGCTAAGGGCCCAATTTTTGCTCATATGATCCCAGGGGTGCTGCAATGGTGAGAACTTTGAGGACTGTTCCTAAATCCTTTCATTCAGCACTGTTGTAATTTAAAACAGCGGCTGAACAAGTAGTTGTAACTCAAGGACTACCTTTATTGATTCCCACAGGTATGTACAATTAAATTAACCAACTCTTTAACTCTGATTCCTGCATATATACAAATATTAGATTGTTGACAGAAGCAGTGATGATGGAAATGGCATTGATGATAGCCACCTGTAGATTGTTGGCTACACAAAATGGCACTTTTGAATTTATCAGCTGTAAAGTTGATTTACATTTAAATGCTGCCATACCTATAACTGTAATTGTTTATGACTTTATTATACTTTTCTTCTGTATTCTGGGCTCCCTTTGAAAGAACAGCAGCACAGAAGTAGGAATGAGAATTCCATTAAGGCAGCAAAATCAGGTTTGTTTGATTTTACTTTAACAGATTGAATGAAATTAGTTCTTGTGGCTTGTAAAGGTATATTTTAGGTATATTTCTTTCTGAGATGCCTAAATAACTTTTACTTCTTCTACATCAGGCCCCTCAACAAATTTCCAAGGGTTGAGCTCAGCACATTCCATATTTAGCTGTACTGAGCAGGGTATCAGTTTGACAAACTGCAAATCCTGTCTCCAGCTGTGGTGTGTACTTGAACTTTCCAGAGAAAACAAAAGAGCACATAGGGAAAGTGGCTCTTCCTTCCTTCCTTCCTTCCTATGGCACTTCTAGGCAGCTGATGCTTCAGACCTTTTTCCTGACTCCTGCAGAGACTGCCACAAGGGTCGTGCCTTGATTGCCCTTATCAGACCCTCCTCGGCAGCAGTTATTATGGGATGCAAAATTGCCTGAGTTTCTTTGTATTCAGCAACAGTGATACACACTTCCCTGGGGTTATGACTTGATGACAGAATGACACAATACATTTAGTTTGTTCGCAGAGACACTGTTGCTGCCTTTATTTTAGTCAAGGCTGCATTCTGTTAGGGTACATGGATAGGGAGGGTAAAATAATTTGTTCTCACTGTATGTTCCTAATCTTACAGGATTGAAGAAATAAGCCTCCTTATTTTGTATTTTCTTGTATATTAGTGTATTTGCTAGTATTATTTTTTTCTCTTTCAAAGCAGCCTTATTTGTTTTCCTTTGCATCATTGAACAATGTGTGTTCATTCTGATAGATAAATATGACCTTTTTCTGCTGTTTTTTCTTCATTTGAACTATTTCCATTATGTTTAAAAAAAACCTCCCACCATCCTGAGCATTCTATTTAAGTCCATATACTGCAAGACGTTAATCACTGTTCTGAGTTTCTTAAGAACCACTATTTTTGAAGTTCAAGATAAGTTAAAGTCCAATTGTACTCAATTTTAGTTTCCATTAAAGTTGAGTACTCATCTTTAATGAGAATTAAGATTAAGTAATATATGACCACTTCCCTCAAATGTTCCTCTTACTTCCATATTCTGGACAAAGTCTTCTCTATTGGCATTAGTAGCGAAATATTTATTGGTAGAATATTTATTAGTAGAATATTATTCAATATGTATAAGTAAGAGCAGATATTGAATAAAACAACATTTAATGCAATCATAAATATCCTTTGGTGCCTTCCTTTATCTCCTCCCCCTGAAAAAAAAATCAGCAAGATAAATTAGGAATTTACATGAAAGCCCACTCTAGGGTAATTACGCTGGTTGTTAATGCTATTTCACCCTTTTTGAAAGATCAGCAATTGGCTTTTTGAAAACATTGGCTTTTTTCTTCTTCTTTAGAATATCTTCAAGTTCATTGACATGGATTTGACCTGATGTGGATCCTTTTTGCAAACATTACAACTGGTCCTCCATTTTTATTTCTTCTGCTTCTTTTGAATAAATATTATATTTCAATCACAGGAGTCATCCAACCGATCTCCAGTACGTTTATTAAATCATATTTGCCTTCCTGTATTAAAAACTCAGCCTCATCTTGGTTATATTTTGAAAATTAGTATATAGATAACCAGAAGCTTTGAATTTTATGAGCCAATACTCTTTTTGATTTTCCATTGACTGATTTAATAGGGCCCATGATAACAACTTTCTCACTTCCTTCTATAATGTAAAAGCCCTTAATGGAGGTCCTTACTTCAGGAGTTTTGTCTCCAACCCCTGTAGGTTTCTATTTAAATTCTTCCCAGTGACATATTTCAATCAAACACATTTTTTTAATATTCTTTGTGAGCTGCAACCTATTTTGTACCAAATAACTTAGTCCACTGTCTCTGAAATCAAATGTTTACCCATTTGTGTAACTAGTCTTTCACTTACCTGTACTATTCTTTCTCTTTTCAATGCTCTTTCATAAACTAAGCCCTCAGATTCTTACATTTCTTCATATTTCTTCAATGGTGCTAACTTTTCTTTCATCTCCATATGGATTAGCAGAAAGGGATTATTATCAGTAGGTTTAATAAGTCTCGGGCATTCTGTTACATCCTGATCAATGCCTATGGCAGCCAGGACATCACATGAGCCAATGAATCTGATTGATGATAGCATACATTTCTTTTGGTTCATCACAGCAGTGAGTCATTGATGTGACTGGGCTCTTTGTCATATTTCATGATGTAGCTGCATTATTTTATTTTATTTTTACTTTTCATTGATCTGCTCTTTTGTCACCTGTTCTTCAGTGTCAGTTATTTTCCCCTGAAAGATCAAGGCCTGTTTCTACTTAAGGACTTGAAAGGTGTTTTTTTTTTTTTTACTTCCAACTTACTTTCTGTGTATCTTGCTTCTAGCTCTCACTTTTATCCACAGGATATGTTCCTTTGTTTGATTCTCAACATGGAGAGTTGCTTTCTCTGTCTGCCAAAATGTAGCCACTCACTACTCCAGTTTTCTACTTCCAGCTTGCATTTGCAGCAAATACATATCTGATGGTTTTCTGATAGGAACACAAATAGGTAGCCACAAAAATTACATTGCACAATTATCCATTTATGTTTTACTTTCATTTTAAAGGCATCAAAAGCAAGATATCTTTATTTCTTCTTAATCCCTTCTAGAGGCATCTACAAATTTGGGTCAGAGTCTGTAATGCGATTCTCCCTGCCAATGCTGCTGATAGCTTTTCAGGTTCTGAATACCATCTATTGATCTCCACTGGTACATTTCTTCCAGATTACTTGTTTAACTGCAGTTTATCCTTTATCCATTTCAGTCTTTCAGAAGTCATCAGCTTTTGTTGGTAACCTCTCATTATGCTCCCAAGGTTTAAGAGACATCAGAAACTGCTATTGGATGAGGCATACAAAACAGATTCTGGAAAGAGAAACATTCCCCGAGGATGAGCTTCAGCATGAGTCCAAAAGCTTGGAAGACTAAACATCTGTTCCTGACCCAGACTGGATCATACAAAACAGATAAAGGGATTTGCATCACCACAATATGGGGGAGAGACAAAGAGGAGGTGGAGGAGGTGGAGGAGGTGGAGGAGGGGGAGGAGCTATCAGGTTGTTATTGATTATTAGCCACCTAAAGAGACATATAGAAGCCCTGAATGTGAGTAAATATGGAAAGGCTGCCTTACAGATCACAGAGCAATATCTTTCTGTCTGAGATTAACCTCAAACATAAAAGCAGGCTAAAAGTTCTGAAAGGCATTGGTCCTAGGAACGGACTGTTTGCATACAAAAAAAATAAAATAAAACTTTCTTCACTCAATAGAAAAGGAAACAACCACCATCACCTATTTTATGAATGCAGAGATTTGTCTAAAGCTTCATTCAGAAATGGACTTTTTTCCCAATTCCCTTCAAACATTTTTGATCAGTGAAGATTATTGTATGCTGTCACAGAATTACTGATGGTGTTTCCTTGCTTCAGTGCCTTCTGTTCCCACTGCAGATTGTGTAGCTCCTGCAAACCAAGTCAGAAAAGGATTAATAGATATTTGTGAAAGTCTTCAAAACACAGACTTTTCCATTTAATGGGGGTGGGACTTTCTCGATTTGCCTAACTGCAAAAGGGTTTTGTGCTTTCAATGGGGCTGGAGCTAATGTTGCATTTTCCAACTTCTTTTAAAAAAAAAACAAAAACCAGGAAACACAAACAAGTGAAAGATAGACAGCTGTTCCAGCGCATAACAGCTGCTCCAGATATGTTGTGACCATGTGTGTGTGAAGTTTAATGAATAAATTACCTCAAAGATTCAGAGCTTTCTGTTGAGGATTTCCGCCTCTGTTATCTATTTTGACAGATGGAAGAAAGCATTGTGCTGCTGTAGTTGTTATTGGAAACCCTCTTTAGTGTTGCTCCTGAAACAATGGAGAAAAGGAGAAATTTGTTTATATTTTCTCATTTCACAATTCCTTGTAAAGACGTGGTCTACCATCCAACTCCAAGATGCCACCTGAGCAAAAACATAAACCTCATTTTAATTATTTAAATACTTTAAAAAAAGGATAAACCATCATATGGCTCTATAGGAAAAAAGCAAATTTTTGATTGCAATATAAAGTGAACCAATGTGGCTTGCAGAAATTAAGTACTGTCATTAGTATGTTAGATCTATGATAGACATCAGAAAGGGAATTAATTTTTAATTAAAATAAATTTTTAAGAGGATGTAAATTTAACACGATAGGGAAAGCATACCAAGCATGGCCGCTGGAATTCTTTCAGACTTTTTAATAAAAGCTCTGTTACCTGTCATATAACTTAGAACAAGGATAAGTTAGGACAGGGGTGTCAAACTACTGGCCCACAGGCCGGATGCATCATGCCGAAACCACGTCCACCCTATTGCTAGCAATGGGAAAAAAGTCACGATACATTGCGACACGTCACGTGACATTGCATGTTTGACACCCCTGAGTTAGAATGAAGCAGTCTACAACTATTCAATATTTTCCCCAACTGCATATCCTGTAAAGAAGCATCCAAATATATTTTTTCCTACAATTCCTGCCTAGATCTGGCCCATTTTTTTGAACTAAATCTTTTTTTTAAATTGCCTTCTGTCCCCTTCCGTCCAATACCAAATAAGAACCCTTAATCTTCAGATTTTAGATAGGTATCCTACTAACAGACAGCAAAATTCTCATTCTGCTTAGATAATAGAGTAGAGTAGAGTAGAGTAGAGTAGAGTAGAGTAGAGTAGAGTAGAGTAGAGTAGAGTAGAGTAGAGTAGAGTAGAGTAGAGTAGAGTAGAGTAGAGTAGGTAGGGTAGGGTAGGGTAGAGGAGAGGAGAGGAGAGGAGAGGAGAGGAGAGGAGAGGAGAGAAGAGAAGAGAAGAGAAGAGAAGAGAAGAGAAGAGAAGAGAAGAGAAGAGAAGAGAAGAGAAGAGAAGAGAAGAGAAGAGAAGAGAAGAGAAGAGAAGAGAAGTTGGAAGTCCAACCTTCTGCTCAGGCAGGAAACTCTATACCATTTCAGACAGATGGTTGTCCAGTCTCTTCTTAAAAACTTTCAGTGTTGGAGCATTCATAGCTTCAGGAGGCAGGTTGTTCCACTGATTAATTGTTCTAACTGTCAGGAAATCTCTTCTTATTTCTAGGTTGCTTCTCTCCTTGATTAGTTTCCATCACTTCTTGTCCTGGCTTCAGGTGCTTTGGAGAATAGCTTGACTCCCTCTTCTTTGTGGCAACCCCTGAGATATTGGAACATTGCTATCATGTCCCCCCTCATCCTTCTCTTCATTAAACTAGACATAACCAATTCCAGCAACCATTCCTTATATGTTTTAGCTTCCAGTCCCCTGATTATCTTTGTTGTTTTTCTCTGCACTCTTTCTAGAGTCTCAACATTTATTTTCCAACATTCTATTGCAGTGCTTCTCAACTGTCTGGGGAATTCTGGGAGTTGAATCCGGATATCTTAAAGTGGCGACGATTGAGAAGCACTATTTGATTGGTGGTAAGAGCACTAAAAGTCAGAACAAGCTGCAGCTGCTGTAGCTTAGCAAACAAGGATGAAAAGGGACATACTATTCTAAATGTCTGTCACTATTAATGAGTCAGAAGAAGATGGAAGCCATCTTGGGTCTTTTGCTTAAAGGGGAACTGTTGCTCTCCTTGTGGCTGGGGCCGATGGTATCTAGAAATATCTAAAGAACTATAAGATTCCCGTCCCTGTCTTATAGGGATCCTGAATCTTCTGGGATCAGTGAGCTGATTTGGAATTTTTGAAAGTGTTTTGGCAAGTTTCACAAACAGTGTGATGGGTGACTATGCAATCTTTGCATCATTCTTTCGCAGAAACTAAGCCACAGGAGGATTAGGATGGCTGTTTAAATAGTAAATGTTAGAGTTCAAAGGGAGTCTATGTCAACAAAGGATTTGATCTGATCTGTTTGGGATTGAATGGTTTTCTGTTCCCTGCAGGTGTTAATTAGTGCTGCAAAGGTGCAGTAACGTCTTCAAAGCAATTATGACTGATCACTGCATGTTTTGTAAATCTGGAAACTTTCACCGACTTCTCAAAGCAACTTCTTATATTTCATGCTCTTCTGCTTTATTGTTTAATTGTCCTGCCTCTTGCTCTGTTTTGCAACAATTCATTTAGTGACCATTCAAAGTTACAACGGCACTGAAAAAAGTGACTTATGACCATTTTCCACACTTACAACTATTGCAGCATCCCCATGGTAATCAAAATTCAGATGCTTGGCAACTGACTCATATTTATGATGATTGAAGTGTCCCGGGGAAATGCGATTCCCCTTTTGTGACCTTCTGATAAGCAAAGTCAATGGGGAAGCCAGATTCACTTAACAACCATGTTACTAAATTAAGAACTACAGTGATTCACTTAACAACTATGACAAGGAATGTTGTAAAATGGGGCAAAACTCACTAACAAATGTCTCGCTTAGCAACAGAAATTTTGTGGTCAATTGTGATCGTAAGTTGAGAACTAAATGTAGTCTCTCCCCTACTTATAAGGATACATGCATGTGTATATGTTCTCAACCTGAGTCAGACTATTGTCAGGAAATATGAACTGGAAGGATATGAGAATAATAAAGTGCAATACCAGTACAGAAGAAGAAGCCAGTGTATGATCCTTTTTAAATATAAATTTTATTATGGATTTTAATTACAGAAGTAAAAATGAATACCAACAAAAATTAGAGAGGAAGAGAATAGACAGAAGGAATAAACTCTGCAGGAGAAAAAAAAGAAAGTAAAATAAGATATATAAAAATGTGATTTCCAACCTTCATCACAACCAATATAAACAGATTTAATTAATCTTCACTCCCTACAACAGGGGTGTCAAACTGCCGGCCCGGGGGCCCGATGCGTCACGCCAGAGCTGCGTCCACCCCATTGCTGGCAATGGGAAAAAAAGTTGTGATACGTCACGTGACGTTGCAAGTTTGACACCTATGCCCTATAAAGTTACAAACAGATATCTCTCCAACTCTTCATATTTGTGATTGAAACCATTTTAAATTATGTTAAAAGTGTTTGCCACTCAGAGTCATTCATTGAGCTTAGTCTCTCTCTCTCTCTCTCTCTCTCTCTCTCTCTCTCTCTCTCTCTCTCTCTCTCCCTCCCTCCCTCCCTCTCCCCCTCCCCCTCCTGACTTTCCAGAAACTGTTGAAAACACAATTGCTTTGAAGGGCTTTCCCTTGAGCTTATATGTGATGGTTTGTTACACTTTTCTTTGCATTGATAGCTTCTGTGTAGTATTTTTGTTTTTTAAAAATTGATTGTTGTTTTTGCCATTGCTATTTATTGGTTTTTGTCTGGTTTTAATTGTGATCAGGGATACTTTAAATTATTCTATTTATATTCTATGCTAGCCATTGGGAATCAATTTGATTGTGGCAGGATAGAAATATGTTCAATACATAAATAAAATAAATACACCCTCCATGGTAAATATTGCACAGCCACACCCTTGTTCAAAGATACCACTGTGGGAAGAACATCTGCCCCTGGGCTGTAAAAAAAAGCAGAATCTCATGTGCGTGAAAGCAAAGAATCTGCTCAGTTAGCTTCACTGAAATGTTCAGGCTTAATTGCCACAACTGATTATTTTGTTTTAATATTTTCATTATAATTTCCTTAATCCTTCACAATTTGCTACCTAATGAGTTTATTAAGTCTTGGAAATTATATGCTGCTAATATAGTGCCATAGAGTGTCAGTTTAGTGCAGCGGATAAGGCACTAGGCTAGAAATCCAGGGTGAGTATTTTATTTTATTTTATTTTATTAATATTTTATTTTATTTTATTTTATTTTATTATTTTATTTTATTTTATTTTATTTTATTTTATTTTATTATATTATATTATATTATATTATATTATATTATATTATTATATTATATTATATTATATTATATTATATTATTATATTATATTATATTATATTATATTATATTATATTATATTATATTATTTTATTTTATTTTATTTTATTTTATTTTATTTTATTTTATTTTATTTTATTTTATTTTATTTTATTTTATTTTATTTTATTATTTATTTTATTTTATTATTTTAATGCTGTCCATCTCTCCCACAAGGTGCCTCTGAGTAGCTTACAGGTTATAAAATAGGTAACAATGGTTAAAAGAATAAAACAAAAATTTAAAGTATTATTAAGAACTATACTAAAACTGAACTAAGAGACCTAAGTGTAGGATGGGGATGAGGTCTTCTTACCCCATCATCCACCTCCAGAGGTGAGCACCAGTGGTGGGATTCAGCCAGTTCACACCAGTTTGGCAGAACCGGTAGCTAAATTTTTGTTGCCCAGGCCTAGAATGGACATCCGGAGGCTGCATCCACACAGAGAACCGGTTGTTCACATATTTGAATCCCACCACTGGGATTTTGATACCGTTCTGGAAGGCCAAAAGGGAAGGGATAGTTCTCACCTCCGGTGATAGAATGTTCCACAAGGATGGGGCACAGCAGAAAAGGCTACTATTCTTGACCCCTCATCTAGATGGTGAGTTCTAGTCCCACTTTAGGCATAGATGACTTTGGGCCAATCACTTTGTCTCAGCCCAACTTACCTCACACTGTTGTTGCTGTTGTTGTTGTGAGAAAAATAAGAGAAGAAAAGAATACTAGGTATGTTTGCCACTTGGAGTTATTTCTAAAAATAATAAAGGCAAAATATTTTTTTCAATAAATTCCCCCATGTTAAACTGCAATCCTTAGTAAGCACTTGTACTAGGGGAGTATATTTAGGGAGGTTAAATGTCATGAGAATATAGAAGGCGATCCCACTGATAAGACGATTGAAACCAATGATAGGATAACTACTGTACACATTTTAAGGCTAAAATTTCTTCAGCAATTTTGCACCCAAATAGAAAACTATTAACAATTTTTTTCCATTTAGAATTCTCAATGTTATTTTGAAAAAAAAATGTTTTACAAATAAGAACTGTATCCCTCCCAAACTTCAAGAATGTTTGTCTCTTCAAATCAAGTGATTGTATGTGTTGAAATAATTGGAAAGAAAAAAATAATAAAATAGTGTATTCTGCCAGTTTTAAGGAAAAAAGGAGGGTGACTGCCAAGAACTTCTGTTTATAAAATCTCTTCATAGCTTTGATGGATTTTTACTGAATAAAAATATGCACAATTACATCCATCTTTCCTCAGGTTCAAATAACATATAATTTCTTATTTTTTTATTTTACACTGGATCACAAACGATTGAACATATAATGACATACTGTCCCCTTGAAAAACCTGTAGACAAGATTTTCCTTTTCTTCTTTCTATTGACAAGATTTTCTGTCTAGAGGAGATAGAAAAATCAAATAATCTTTTCTCATGTCCTATCCTATTTCCTTCAAGTTTCATAAATGTTACTTCTAAAAAACAACATTTTCACGGTCAGCTGCTAACAACTGCTCTGCACAGCGAATGATGACTTGTGTAAACTCGTATAAATTGTTCCCTTCGCACATTTTCATTAAAACCAGGGACAATGAAAGAGTACTGCAATGACGTAGGAAATTATCCAATATATCTAGAAATTCAGAATATCAGAGGTAGACAGTCCTCCAGATGATTTAAAATTTAACTCCAATATGTTGCAGGCACTGGAGCCCAAAGCAAGGGATGTACTTCATAACCACATGGCAGAAATGTCTGGAAAAACTAGCTAGAGCTATACTTTTATTTACTTAAAATATTTATAGTCTGCCCATTATGTAGAGGATATAATTAGAGTCCATAAAAGCAATAAAATCCCAAACAAACGAATGCACAAACACAGAGACACACACAGAGACACTAAGATAGTGTCTTTGATGCAGAATCATTTCAAGGACAAAAGATACAGTCAGATTGTACACTCAATCTGTCCTAAAAATAAAAAGCTGGATAATGTACTTCATGGGAATAGCATTCTACTAAAAAGAAGAACTAGGGGTGATGTGATAGCAGTCTTCCAATATTTGAGGAGGCAACTATATTTCAGAGCACCAGAAGGCAAAACAAGAAACAATGGATGGAAACTAATCAAGTAGAGAAGCAACCTAGAACTAAGGAGAAATTTCCTAACAGTGGGAACAATTAACCAGTGGAATAACTTGCCTTCAGAAGTTGTGGATGCTCCATCACTGAAGGCTTTTAAGAAGAGACTGGACAGCCACTTGTCTGGAATGTCATAGGGTTTCCTGCTTGAGCAGGGGGTTGGACTAGAAGACCTCCAAGATCCCTTCCAATTCCAATTCTATTCTGTTAAATATCTATTAAAAGTGGGGTGCCAAGTAAATTTCCAAAGTTAATTCTGATGAGCCCTTTCCTGCCATTTATGTATTGAATTTCTACACTGTTCGTCTCACTTAAGTGACTCTAGGCAATTTGCAACACCATTCTTAACATTCTTAACCTTCTTCACATAAGTGCATAAAGGGAGGTATGCTGCCTCAACTATCAAGAACCAAAACTAATAATGGCTTTAAATAGAATTGCTAAACAGTGTAATCTTATCCCAGATGTTATGCAATAGATAACTAAAGTATGGTTGTTCAGTGGTCTTTGAAGGCTGTTCAGATTCACTGCCATTTTTTGGGATTTGTTACATTTTCCAAATCATCATCAGGAAAAACAAAATCTATATAATTGATATGCAATAACAAACAGGAACTGATCATAGCATGGATTATTGTAACAAGGCCACTCCTATCCAAGAGGGATTGCAGCTGCTGGAGCAGATACAACTAGATAAATACACTCTAGACCAGACATGTCAAACTCGTGACGTCACGTGACATCACACGACGTATCGGAACTTTTTTCCCATTGCTGGCAATGGGGTGGGTGCAGTTTCCTCATGATGCGTCAGGCCCATGGGCCGGCAGTTTGACCCCCTGCTCTAAACCATTGATGAAGTACACTAAGATTTCACACTTGCCATTTTACACAACTGAAAAGGTTTGTTTATTCTGCCATTTGTGATTCAAATCTTGAATTAACAAATTGAGGTTACTTTACATTGTTTGGGGTTTTTTAAAATCAATTTAGTAAAAAAAAACCAATGATTTTACAGATATTAATAACGTGCCTCCATCCCAGTTGTCTTTTTTACTAAGCAGAATTCCTAAACCATGAATATTACTCCATGTAATGAATATTACTCCATGTAATATTCATGATTTTAGAATCAGGATTGGTAAAAAAAAAACCTGGCAAGGTAGGACATTATTAAGATATGTAAAAGCATGTCAGTCATAGAGAAAATAAATGTTGGGAAAGATTTCTCTCTTGATCTCTAAACTCCAATCAGAAATCCCCATATAGGTGATTGGAAAAATATATGGAACAAACAAATGGCAGCACTGCTCTATACAACACATACTTAATCTGTGGAATTCATAACCATAGAATACAGTGATGGCCACAAACCTGGATGGGTTTAAAGGAAGATTGAATAAATTCATGGAGGATGGGCTTTTCAAGTCCTGAGAATCTTGAGATTCTTTCTACCTATTTTGTGGCATTTGGGCATTTCTGTTAGCTTTTTTTTTTTTTAAGCTTTCTAGGTCATGTAAGGCTTAAAAGATAGAATGTGTGCCTGTTTATCATTTTATTATTTTCAAGACTCTTGGTTTTTACTGATCTTCAAAACAAGATTCTGGCCTTTAATCTTATTTATTCGCCAAGGGAAATTATTTTCCCAGCATTAGATTTAACTTCTTCACAACCATTTTCAATTTTTTTTAAAAAAAAAAAAGCTAAAAACCGAACAAAGCATCAGAAAGAGCCAATAAGCAGTGGGGAAGTGATACAAGCAAGACATAAAGCTGTTTTACACCTATTCTTTCTTCTCTGCCTCTCTGTCCCATGCGATGCTAAGCAGCTACTTCTTCAGGGAAGTAGCCTGCGATGAGAAAATTAACCATCCATTTTCTACCATTTTGCCAGTCTAAAATACTCCATCCTACAGCTGGCTTTCTTTTAAAAAAAGCAAATACTGTAAAAAGTACTGGGTAAATTACACATTTATTTACACCTACAGTAACTTAAAATTTGGTTGTCAGTCACACCTACTACAGAAAAAAACTTCTCAGATTGGAAGAGTAAGATAAAAAGTCTGCGAAGCTTAAATTTACAAGTGGGAGGAAATATCAGGTAGTCCTCTCTTAACAACTGCCCTGTTTAATGACCATTTGAAGTTACAATGCTTTGAAAAAGTAACTTTACAACTGGTCATCACACTTATGGCCATTGCAGTTTTCCCCCAGTCATATTATTGCAATTCAAGCACTTGGCAACTGGCGTGGACTTATGAAAGTTACAGTGTCTTGTGGGTATGTGATCAACATTTGTGTACTTCAAGCTAGCTTCCCACAAGCTGAGTCAATGGAGAAGTCAGCAGTGGAATCACAGCTCATGGTGATGTGATGTCTCTAATGTCAGGCACGTAGTATCAAGACTACAAATTGTTCCAGTTAAGGTAATTTGTTGTTCATGTCTATACAAAAGAATCTAGTCAATTAATGGTAAACACTAAATTGTCACTAGATAAAAATTAACAGAATTCAAGATGGGCTGCACTTAAACCACTTGTAGGAACATAACAACTCCAGGCTGATTCCTCTTGACTCCATGCCCCAGGCTCTGCCTGTCTTCTCCAACACATTTAGGGATTGCATTGCTTAGTGACAGAGTTGCCAGTCCCAATTGTACTTAGTAAGTAAGGACTACCTATAGAAGGATTGTCTTCCAAAAATAGGTGCTTTTGGTCATTCAGCCTGGAACTCAATCTCCTTTCTTTTGAGAATATTATTTAAATTAAATAAACTTACTCTTACACAAACATTTATATGATTTGAGCTGTGAAACAGGGCTAGTTTCACACATCAGGCTAAGGCACAACTTACTGAGTAAGTTATGATTGGCAGGATTCACAGAATGCCAAATTACCATCCATGACTTATAACCCTTAATGTTCACCCAATTCTCTAAACCAAAACTAAGTAAAGCATATTGCAATATAGTATTGTGTGTGAAGGCCTTATCTATAAACCTGGCAACTATTACTCCTTATCATTTTGCTTGCTTCTTCTAGCTATTCAAAGGCTTGGTAAGCATGAGTCAAATTTATGACCATAATTACCCAATGGCTAACCTCCCCCCAAAAAAAACAAAAACAAAAAACAACCATTGCCTCTTGCTTGCTCTTACACCTTTAAAATCTGTTTATTGTAAAGAACTCACTAAGTAAAGCTTTGCACAGTAGGAAAAGAATATTACACAGCTGTTAATACTTGAACTTCAACTTGTTCTTCAAAGCACTAGCATGGCTCGGCAAAAAAGCTAACCGTTTAGTGAGCACATCATGTGGAACTGTAATACAGTTGTTACGGGTTTTGGCTTAGTCAGGTGATACATCCATTAGAGCGGGTGCCAAATGCACTTGCCATTACATCAAATGCCATTTTATGTGAATTGGCTTCACCTGTAAACTGTCCTTGATGTGGATTCTCTTTTGTGATGGTTTTGAAGAGCCAGATGTAGCTTCAGATGTGGGCTGTCAAAATGAAATGACAACCCTAGCCTTCTGCTAATAATCAGACTTTGTGTTAGCAAGAAATTGTGAGAATTCATGTTTTCTGACTGATGTAGAAGGTATATAATTCTTTTATGATTTATTTACAAGACAGACTTCTTATTTTGAAGTTCAAACAGCTATTTCTCTGTCCCAAATCTTTAATGCAGTGCACATATAATATGCAATCTGCTTGAGATGCTGAGAAAGAAGGGATTAAAAAAAAAAGCTGTTAAATTCTTCCTAGCCACAGGACATGTTCATAAAATATTCTGCTCTTGTACGCCGCTTTATTTCAGTAAAACTGTTAGGGCTAGAATATATTGATGTACCTGAATGTATTAAAATATAAAGCTTCATTACCTGATTAATTTTTAAAGAGGGAAGTAGAGGTCAGATATCAAACTGTAATTTCTGGTACTATTAGATTTTTTTTTAAAGAATCACAAGCCCACTAATGAAGTCTGTGTCAATCACTGAAATTCTTTGCAAATGAAATAATTCAGTAGAAGTATCCCTTTTCTGTATTATCTCCCAAATACTTTGAACAGGTTAACACATTTGAAATGTTCAGAGTATATAAAGGGCAATCTGAAAAAAGATGAAGTAGTAAGTAGATTAGTGTTATTGTTATAACTATAGATGAAAATAAAATAAAAACACGATAAAACAATGGAAAGAGTGATAGATACAAGAGGTCCAAACAATATGCATGTTTTGACCTCTTGGTATCTAAAAGGGTTATAATTAACTTAAACATTTATTTCTAAATTTAAAGGACAGCAAGGCAAAGCAACCGGATTGCTAGCTTCTGGAAACACATCTGCAAGAAGATAATTCAACTATCAACTACTTCAGCTGAGATCTGACCATTTGAATTCATCTACCTTCAATAATTTGCCCCTGATCTCATTGTACATGTGGCAATGGATGATATACTTGACTCCCACCAAGGGAACAGAGACACTGTTCAATAGGACACTTAACAAGATCTTCCTTCAAGATATGCCAAATGCATGATATGCACTTGAAAGGATGTCAAATCCTTTCTGAGTGGAGTGCTGGTAACATTAACCAGGTACTGGAAGGAAATTTTATGTTTTTTATAATAATGAATTCAAGATGAACATTTGTATGGCTGTATTACAGTATCATCTTTATTGGCCTCCTTTCAAAAACCCTGTCTTTAACATTTTTCCTCTTTTCCAAGATCTCAGTTCCCCCAAAGAGGGCAGGGAATACATTTGTAGAATAGGGAACAAAATTTGGCCCTTTAATTCCTAGTCTGTGTAAGTCAGCAAGGTGAAATTCTTGAAGGTTTTCTATTTTTTTTATAGTGCCCCAACAATGCAAGATGTATTGTAATGGTGATGGAAGGTAATTCAGCTCTATCTTTGGAAATGTTATGAGAGTCTCAAGATCTTTGTAAAAAAAATTTGGGATTGCTTCCAACTGGGTAATAATCTCAATCCAGCCCAAGAGGTCAGCTCCATACAATATCAGGGCCATCAATTTACATTGGAATATTTTAAGTGCAGGATTTACCAACTGCCCTCTTTTGAAATGTAAAGAATTCAGAATATCTCCCAATATGCATAGAATAGTTGCTAAAACAGTGGTTAAATGTGCTTTCTATACAAGGGACTTATGAAAGCTGATGCTTTAAGAGGGACATTGCTTTAGCTCTGGGTGTTGACTGTCCAAAACAAGGGTCTTCGAACTTGTTCCTTTTATGACTTGTGGACTTCAACTCCTAGAAATCCTCAGCCAGTGTGCCTGGCTGAGGAATTCTGGGAGTTGAAGTCCACAAGTCATAAAAGGGCCAAGTTTGAAGACCCCTGGTCCAAAAGGATGGACTGTTTTTATAATAGGATGGCATGGACAATCACAAAACATCCAAGATATTGCTATGATAAAATACTGTTTCTGAAGCTATATGAAAAACTTGGTATATATCAGCTTCATGCCCTCTTATTCTTTCTGAATGGAAAATAAAGATTATTTGGGGTGAGAAGAATTTTGTGAGGGATTGGATCTCAACCCCTTTCAGTGAAGGGGTTCATGTGGATTCATATGTGAAGACATAGTGGGATGGAATCAATATGAATCCCAGTCATTCTTCATAATCCCTATTTCATACACTACAGATGAGGAGATAGCTAATTTACATCTCTAATCCATTTTTTTTTTCATCAAAACATTTCATAATGTTTGCATAATGATACACCATGGAAAGGTGAGCTAGCCACTTCTTGGTAACTTTCCCAGCAGTTCCAGCAAAGCAAAATCAACTGTAATCTTAAGTGACAAGATGTGTAGGGTGTCAGTATATAAGATTGAGATAATTATAAATTGAACACTATGCTTTGCCTCCTAAATCACATGAAACAAAAAAGAACCAAATACTGCTTTGTTGTTGTTGTTTTTTACAAAAAGCTCATTGGATAGGGAGTCAGATTGCTAAAAGATTTACTATATTTCTTTTAGCCTCCTGATTTGCTTCAAAGATAGACTTTCCCAATATGTGGACCTTCCTGCATCTTGTTAACTTTGAAATAAATGATCCTCCATGAGACAGGCAGGGGATCAATGTTTTTTTTAAAGATGGAAAGAAAAAACTTTCTTTCTTTCTTTCTTTTTTTCTTTCTTTCTTTCTTTCTTTCTTTCTTTCTTTCTTTCTTTCTTTCTTTCTTTCTTTCTTTTTTTCTCTTTCTTTCTTTCTTTTTCTTACTTTCTTCCATCTCCTCAGACAGAATTGTTTCCAGAGACTTTACCTTTTACTTGGTGTATCACCTTATTAATACACTGTTCTTAACAACGATGTCAGCAAGATACGGATTTCAAAATGTGTTGCTGTGGAAACCAGTAGTTCATTATCCATCCTTATTCCTATGACCTTCTTTTTCTTATTTAGTATATTTTTAGATTGAAGGTGGTCCCAAGACTCTATATAGTTTGTCAATAGGCATTTCATGTAGTCACCAGTTTCCCCTAGTCTTGAATCAAGGATTATTGCATTCTTTGTAGTATGTTGTATAGGAACAATCAAAGAAATTCTTTGGAGAATATTATTGTTTTCTATATTGTGCTGAAAAAATGGGGCTCTCATTACTTAACATTTGCTTTTAAAGGACAATACTGTAGAAAAATTAATTATTTTTAATGCCATCAGAAAATATGACCTAAACATTTGCTAAAAGGGTTGTCTGGTTTCAGTATCTTTGGAGATTAATTTTAACAGTGAAAATGGAGAGTAAATGCATGCATAATTTGTTTTAAATAGCAATTAAATAAGCAAAGTATTCTTTCCCAGGTGTCCTCCACAACTGTTTAAGAATAAGTTCCTTTTCCCCTCAGAGAATCTAAAAAATTACAAATTAGAATGTAACACTAATAGCGAACAGCATAAATTAAGGAAGGAAATGAAGGAAAGAATAATAAATGTGTTAGGTTTCCATGATGATAAGAAAAAGAAGGAAGATATAATAGATCTCAATAAAAGTGGACAAAACTTTCTACTGTGGAGTAGAAATTATGACTACACACAGAGAAATAAAAATCTAGGTTCAACTAAGAATTAAAAGAGAAGCAGTTTGGTATAGTGGCTAAAACACCAGGCTAGAAACCAAAAGACCATAAGTTCTAATCCTGTTTTAGGCACAAAGCGAGCTGGTGACCTTGGGCCAGTTAGTTTTTCTCAGCCCTAGGAAGGAGGCAATGGCAAACCTTGCCAAGAAAACTGCAGGGACTTGTTCAAGCAGTACTTGAGAACTGGACATGATTGAATGGGAAAAAGGAGAATTAGAGGACTAAATGTGATGATTCCCCTAGACCACAGGTGTCAAACTCGCCACGTCATGTGACGTGTTGTGACATATTGTGCTTTTTTTTCGCATTGCCAGAGCTGGGGTGGGTGCGGCCTCCACATGATGCAACCGGCCTGCAGGCTGGCAGTTTTGACATGCCTGCCCTAAACGCTTCCCCAAATACCTCTTCAGATGTCAGCTTGGGGGAGGATGAACCAGTTCCTGGCACATCAGGAGGGGAGTTGGTCAGTGGCTCCAAGCAGCCATCTGAGAGTGATTTGGCTGAAGCACAGCTGCAGAAGGATAGACCTGAGGTGTCACATGGGGAAAGCATGCAACTGTAGCTGGTCAGGGATGAGGAAGAGGAATTGCCTTCTGCACCTGATTCAAGAACATATGGGGCAGAGAAAAGGCAGAAGCAGTGAAGATCAGCCAGGTTACTTGTGAGAAGAAAGTCTTGCCCTTCTTGATAGGCTGTACCAGAAGATAGTTATTTAGCACAGCAGACAGTGTTCATTTCCTAGCTGTGTGTTTTCTGGTTGTTTTAATTCCTGCCTTGTTTTGGATTGACATGGTGTCTTGACTTGGATCGTGCCTTGTGAACTCTGAACTTTTCTTGCCTTGTGAACCCTCTTCTATTGTGGATTTAATTTTGCCTGGTGGGTTTTTTTTTTTATTGAGAATCTTTCAAGTGTCTGGTGGACTCATTGGCCATTGCTCTGTGGACTAGCATTGGTCTGCTTGTGGCTAGACTTAATTGGGACAGTTCTGGGTTTTTGGTGAAGGGAATTGCTGGGAAATATTAATAATTGTGTGTGAGAGAGTGGGACAGCATACCAAAATGAGACAAATAAAGTATGATTTGATATCCTCTAGATTGTTTTGAATTCATATGAAAATAAGAATCCATAGGTTTGTGATAAAAATGGTGACAATGAAAAAAAACCCACAGATGACTTTTGGAGGGAAATTGTGCAATGAAGACCAAAATGAGAGAGTACAGAAAAAGTTGTCATGACATTTGGAGATAGATAATTAATGATAATGGTGATGACTTTTCATGAATAGCTACTTACCAAATGTTCTTTTTGTTTCTAGTACACATGTCAAAGGAATGTATGTAGATCTAAACTGTAGTTGATAATTTTTTAATGATACAAAATTGGTAGAATTACTAAAGGATACAAGATTTTGAATGTGGGACAGATTGTGTATTTATGACTCCTGAGTATACTATAGACAGCTAAGGAAACAAATGGATCATCAAAGAATCAGTCCAGTGTTCTCACTTAAGGCATAGATGACCAGGCTCAAACTATTCTTCTGGGGTCACATTATGCAAAGACCTAGTTGAAAAGGTGGAAGGAAGATAAGAAGTGGCTGGCCAACAGCAAGATAGGTGGATTCAGTTTCAGTGGCTATGGGTGCTATCGAAGACCTGAATGGCCAGGTGAGAGAGAAAAATCTATCCATGCAAGTGGCAGGAGTCAATAATGATACAATGTTATGTAATCAAAATCAAGTCAAGGAATTATCTTGGGTTTTCTTCACAACTATCCAAGACAACATTAAACTTGTGTGTATGTATACTAATGCTGTCTCTTAGACTTAATTTTTTACTCCTAAACTTTTCTTAGCAGTTGATGCATTAACACCTGGTTCATCAATGGGTACATAGTGTTGTAGCATATTAGAGAACCTATTTGTGATTAAGTTGGGATTATTCATTAAGTATATAACCAACACAAGTAAAATTGTTCCACACTTGCATTGTGCCTCTCATCTTCAGCTGTTGTCTCAAGGCTCTCTGTAAACATTAATTATGTTTCTGTCATCATTATGAAAACAAGGAAAAGCAGAACTGTATCCAAATTCTTAAAGAACATAGGACTTCCACAAGGCCACAAGCAGAGTAAGAGAATAAGCCTATAGCAGCACCTTGCTATGATGATGCAAATAGCAAAGAGAAAGGTGGTAAATGCCCAAGAAACTGTGAACTATTTGGGGGGGGGCAGTGGGTTTGAGAAAGAGAATTCAAATACGTAGTTTTCTCCTAAACCAAGATTTAAGTTTGTAGGATGTATAGTTATTAAGACGCTGCACTTGGGCTTGGGAAACCCAGGTTCAAACTCTTCAAATCCAAACTCAAACTCTTCTCAACTAGTCATTCTCAGCCAAACCTCAGATGGTTGTTTCTGAAGATATAAATTTAGGGAAAATCTTCAAATAAGTTGCCTTGAGCATTGAAAGCTAATATCAATGTGGGGCTTATCCTGAGAGCTATTGTTGCCCTGAGCATGAATGTCAATTACCTTAATCATCTTCTGACCTCTAGGGCCAAATTTAAGAAATGTAAAGCAGGGTCTTTATTAATCCATGGGAAAAGTGTAAGAAGAAGCACCAAATTTAAATAGAGAAGATAAGAAGGTACAGCTTGTTAAATGTACAGGTACAGCTCATTCAATGGCCCCCATTCACCACCCATTTGAAGGTCCAATGGCTGGTCCTCATAGTTGTGACCATGATGGTATCCCTACAATCACATGATCCCAGTTTGGCCATTGAAAGTACAACATTGTAGCATAATTGCCATTTGCAATTGCCTTTGCTGCTGGTTTCCAACAAGCAAAGTCAATGGAGAAATTGGCAGGAGGTCACAAATGTTGATTGCATGACTACAGGACACTGAAATCATGTGGGATTTGCCTAATGATGGCAACTGGGACATCATTGGTGCAGTCATGTGAGATCATGATTTACAATCTTGTCATTTAGTAGCAGAATTGCCAGTCCCAGTTACCATTTATTTATTTATTTATTATTTATTTAGTTATATGCCATAGTTATGTGAGGACTACTTGTATTCTCATATTTAAAGTGTCTTCATTCTATTATGAGGATAAAGATTCTTATCTAACTCTGTTGTGTTGAGTGTCTGGGTAAATTGTGCCAAGAAAATTATATGGTAAAATACTAGTATAAGTGCCAAAGATGATGTGGAATTCATCCCCATGAGGTAAGACTGACCCCATCCAGTCTTTCTGAATGTTCATCAAGACTAGATTATGTCAACAGTTTTGGGGTTTTTAGAGAAATAATAATACTAATGTTTTAATTGCAGAGTGCCTTTTTATAATTACTGGTTTTATGTTTTTATGATATGCTAGCCAGAATCACGTTTTGTGAGATGATATATAAATATGATATATAAATAAATAAAATGACACCTTATTTCATTAACATTGGTCCTGCTGATTAAAAGGATGGATTATAAACAGAGCACGTAGGTGACTTGTTCACACATAACTGCTGCAAACATCAGTATTCAAAAGACATGATGCTTTAGAACATTCTTTTTTTTTTTGCAATTAGATATTAAAAAAGATGGCATATAGGACTTTTTTTTAGAAAAATCTAGAAACAAAAAGAAATGTTTTGCATCCCTTTAAATAATATGAAACATTGAGACAGGGAAGAATTACATTAAGTGAAATGATGTGACATATTTTATTTCTTTATAAATTACATTTGAGGGGAAGGTTTGTTATTAATTTTCTTATTCTTTTTAAAAAGTATATTTTTTCCAACATGCAGCAATGATGATGGAGTAATTAATGAAGTTGACCTGCAAACCAAGCTGAACGTGGTAGCGCGGGGGGGGGGGGGCAGCTTAGCTAATCAATTTAACCAAAACTTTAGTCACTCTGCTAGCTCGAGGTAATTTATAACCTGCAAGAATTGAGAAAATGACCCTTTTTTTGCACAAAAAACCTCAACCTGTTAATTTTGGATGCAGTAGTTGAATAAGTTTTTCAATTAATCTTTCAGTGGGTACATATTAGAAGGAAGAATGCTCCTACTTCATTTAATTGTATTTTGGACCGAAACACCACTTAGAAAGATAGCATTTTTTCTGAAATGATTCTTCTTGAATGCAAGACCTCCTGAGATCAAATGGAATGTGAAGTTCACCTGTAAATATATTTTGATCTGAAGAAGACATGTGACTACCTTAATGAAGAGTCATTTGAAAGAATCATTTGAAATACCCAGCACATACAAAAAACCCTCTCTTTTGTTTCTTGTTTGCCTTCTCTGCAATTATCTTTTTTTTTCCAATAGTGTAGAAACATGACATTAAGGTTGTCAAAACAAATTCACAGACAGTGGGGGAGAAAGAGAGTAAGAAAGAAAAAATCTGTTTAGTTTTCATCTTGATAAAGCACTACAGGTTCCAAATCAGAAAGGCTAATCTACTTGTTAACAAGCAGGTCATCCTTTGAGAGGTGTCATGTCTTGGTTTTCTAAAATATTCAGTTTGACAATTATGCAGGATATGTATTGGAAGCAGACACCTGATCAACAAGCTATAGCAGGGAATTTAAGAAAAAATTGCTATGTACACAAATTATACTTAGCCTTTTCTTTTTGGTTTCCTGTTCTGGTGAACACAGGGACTCAGCTACTTTTGTACTATATATACATACATTATAGTACTCATTTTCCTCAGCAATGGTCCATTTTTTTTACAGTAAGTAGAAGAGTTAAGTTGGCAGCAAAAGAATACATCTGAATGGTGGTAACATTTTAATTGCCTCTGATCTGACCTGCTAGGCTATTAAATGTAAATAAGGCGGTGGATATAATTTACTTGGACTTCAGTAAGGCATTTGATAAAGTAGATCACAACCTACTACTTGATAAGATAGAAAAATGTGGGTTGGACAGCATCACCACCAGATGGATTTGTAGCTGGCTGACCGGCTGTACTCACTGTGTGGTCCTCAATGGAACTGCATCTACATGGAGGGAAGTGTGTAGTATTCTAGGCCCAGTGATCTTCAACATCTTCATCAACGATTTGGACAAGTGTATAGATGGGGAACTCATCAAATTTGCAGATGACACCAAGCTGGCAGGAATAGCCAACACTCCAGAAGATAGGCTTAAGATACAGGAGGATCTGGACAGACTTGAACACTGGGCGCTATCTAACAAAATGAAACTCAGTGGTGAAAAAAGTAAGGTTCTACATTTAGGCAAGAAAAACCAAATGCACAGATATAGTATAGGTGGTACCTTGCTCAATAGTAGTAACTGTGAGAGGGATCTTGGAGTCCTAGTGGACAATCACTTAAATATGAGCCAGCAGTGTGCTGCAGCTGCCAAAAAAG
Organism: Protobothrops mucrosquamatus; assembly: GCF_001527695.2. NCBI lineage: Eukaryota > Metazoa > Chordata > Lepidosauria > Squamata > Viperidae > Protobothrops > Protobothrops mucrosquamatus. The sequence goes on along the minus strand of NW_015386369.1, from coordinate 1,391,316 downwards.
CCAACACAGTGCTAGGCTGCATTAACAGAGGGATAGAATCAAGATCATGTGAAGTATTAATACCACTTTACAATGCCTTGGTAAGGCCACACTAGGAATACTGCATCCATTTTTGGTCACCATGATGTTAAAAAGATGTTGAGACTCTAGAAAACGTACAGAGCAACAAAGATGATTAGGGGACTGGAGGCTAAAACATATAAGGAACGGTTGCTGGAATTGGGTATGTCTAGTTTAATGAAAAGAAGGATGAGGGGTGACATGATAGCAGTGTTCCAATATCTCAGGGGCTGCCACAGAGAAGAGGGAGTGAAGCTATTTTCCAAGGCTCCTGAAGGCAGGACAAGAAGCAACGGATGGAAACTAATCAAGGAGAGAAGCAACCTAGAACTAAGGAAACTTCCTGACAGTTAGAACAATTAACCAGTGGAACAATCTGCCTCCAGAAGTGGTGAATACTCCAACACTGGAAGTTTTTAAGAAGAGACTGGACAGCCATTTGTCCGAAATGGTATAGAGTTTCCTGCCTGAGCAGGGGGTTGGACTAGAAGACCTCCAAGGTCCCTTCCAAGGTCCCTTGTTATTGTTATTATTATTGTTATTGTTATTATGGATCATCGCACAGTCAGCCAGATGTTCAGACTGGATTTAGCATTTTGTCTACCTATCGAGTCCTTCCAAGGACCTGGGATAGGCAGATGTTTAATGTTATTACAGATATCGTCGCAGGATGAAAGCAGTTCCTAGTAAAGCCGCCTTTTGCAATTGACTAATGGCGAATTTGTCAATGCCAATGGTGTTCAAGTGGTGCTCCAGTTGTTTTGGGATTACACCCAAGGCGCCTATTACTATTGGTAATGCCAATGGTGTTCAAGTGGTGCTCCAGTTGTTTTGGGATTGCACCCAAGGCGCCTATTACTATTGGCAAAAGCAACCCTTGCTTGCTTTTGCCACAGTCTTTCTATTTCTATTTGTAGGTCTTTGTATTTTGTTATCTTCTCCAGTTCTTTCTCATCTATTCTGCTGTCTCCAGGCACTGCCACGTCCACTATCCAGACTTTTTTGTTTTTGTTTATCAACAATTGTTAAGTCCGGGGTGTTGTGTTGCAGGTGTTTATCTGTTTGAATTCTGAAGTCCCAGAGCAGTTTAATTTTATCATTTTCTATGACTTTCTCTATTTTATGATCCCACCAGTTGTTGTTGTTGTTGTTGTTGTTGTTGTTGTTGTTGTTGTTGTTGTTCTTCTTCTTCTTCTTCTTCTTCTTCTTCTTCTTATTATTATTATTATTATTATTATTATTATTATTATTATTATTATTATTATTATTATTATTATTATTATTATTATTATTCTGAACTGAAAAAAACAACAACTCATCCAGATTTCATCACAACACAAACATAGTAGGAGATATTTCAAGAAGGAAAATAAATAAATAAATATTTTGGATAAATACAGAATATATTTTTGAAATGTTAGAATTAATTAGATGTTGGAAGCCTTTTGAAAAATAATTGTGCTGCAAGCCAAAAAATAAGTAGTCTTTCTAAATGAAATAAATATTTTTCTGGGTTTTGAAAAGCTGAGCAACGTACAAGAACTTGGCAGACAATACATCAAGAATATAAAATTTATTATCATATTATCACTTATATTATATTATACTGAGGAACAATTTCAAGGGGAAGACTTGAGGCAAATTGATTGCATATAAAAAAAAAACCTTAGCCACGAAATTGGCTAAGGATCCTTAGGATACTACTATAAAGATTTGAGACACCTTAATTGCATGTAAAAAAACAACAACACTCTGATTCCTGTCCTATAGACACATCCCATTCTTAGTATGGGTGGAAGGTATTCTAGAATGGAAATATTCCAAATTCTTTGAAATAAACTCTCTATGGGGCCTCATGTATTTATTATCTGTAACATAAAAGGATGGTATCTCTATACAGAATCCACTAGAAGAACACAATGATCTCCTAAGCTACAATTTTAGCTTTCAAAATTAATTTCTCTAAGGCAATGAAAAGAAGGCATGCATAATTCTCTCTCTGTCCTAGCAGCATTGTTACTGGATCCATCCATGTTACTACTGGCCATTTTCTTTCCTTCCACCTTTCCCACTATTAAAGCTTTCTCCAAAGAGAAAAACCAGACAAATTTGACAATACGTTTGTCACTTTCCTTCTTTGGTCCAAGTAACATAAAAAATGTTAAAAAGTGGTATTTCCTTCCCTTCCTCTTTTAACTAGTACAGAAGGACTAAAGTAACAGGGACATGCATCATTCAGGACCATAGTAAACACAAACTGGACAGAAATTCAAGGGACCTCAAAGAGCTAGTCCCTTTGTTGAAAAGTTATCATGTGGGACCTAGGAGAAATGACTTTTTATGGAAGCCCATCCCTCCAGATCCAAAGGGATCTCTCCTTTAGAAAGACAGTAAAGATCAAACCCCTTTCTGGAGCATTTGGGTCAGGACCAGCAGAGTTCCCTTTTGGTGAAATACAGCATATTTTTTCATTCTGAATGTGAGGTAATTGTTTTAGGTTTTTTTTTTTAAAGTGACATTTGTTATTTCTATTTTATATTCTGTTTAGAGAGTTTTGTATGCTATCCAAATCACATTAGTTGGTCTTGGTAACCATATAAATATTATAAAATAAATAGAAAAACTAAATGCCAAAGCAACATAAGAAGGTGAATCTATGAAGAAATTTATGAGACCCGCTTCATTTCCAGAGAGATTATGCATGCAGAATAAGAGTGCAATAAATGCAATAAAGCTCTAGGATGACAGGTGGTATATTGTTAAACACCTTACAAAGAATCAGTTTTAAGATTTATTTACAAATGGTGCCTCTTTAGCACTGCTAAATTCTGATTTCGGGTATCCTGGATCATAAGATTATGGAGAGACACCATTTGTAAATAAATGTTAAAACTGGTTCTTTGTGATGTGTTTGACTACATACCATCTCTCACCTTAGAACTTGACTGCATTGCAGCCCAAGTAATTCCTTGCAAAGGACAACAGATGGGCAATTAAATGCAGACTAAGCCACACTGTTGTGTTTCCCATAGCCACCTATGGTTGCAAAAATTGGACCATGAAAAAACTAGACAGGAGGAAAATTGACTCATCTGAGCTATGGAATAGGAGAAGGCTCCTGCACATTCATTGAACAACAAAGGTGACAAACTGGCAAGTACTGGAGCGTATAAAACCAGACTTATGATGGGAAGGCAAAAATTGCACAATTCTGCCTTACTTATTTTGGCCATGACATGCACTCAAAGTTATTGGAAAAGGCAGTTGTGCTCAGAATGGTCAGCTATAAAAAAGAAATGAGGCTGCCCAAAAAAAAGAAGAAAACCCATGGTGGCTAGACACCATCAAAGCCAACACAGCTAGAGCAGGGGTGTCAAACTTGCCTCATCATGTGATGTGTCGCGATGTATCATGACTTTTTTTCCCTTGCTGGAGCTGGGGTGAGTGGGGCTTTCATGTGATGCATCTAGCCCGTGGGCCGGCAGTTTGACACCCCTGAGCTAGAGCATAAAACAAATGTAAGGTATGTCTATGGAGACTCTTAGTCATCCCGATCATGGTTGTCCCAAAGGTGATTTTTCAAAAGACAACTGGACTTTGTTTTTGTTGTCTTTTGAAAAAGCACCTTTGGGACAACTGTAAAATATCTTACATGATTGGAAAATATGGCTAGAGTTGGTCTGTAGAATCACTGACAATCAGACATGATTGAACAAATACCATCATCATCATCATCATCATCATCATCATCATCATCATCATCATCATCATCATCATCATCATCATCATCTCCTTCCAAATCTTCTATAACCTATCTGAAAGTTCACATGTGCCAACATATGTGCCAGCTTTTTGTTTCCATCATTAAGGCTTCTTGTCATCTTGTTACTCATAGGATTCATTTTCTGTTGCTGGTATTTAATTTGGATTGTTTATTTATTTGGTTATGATAAGATTTTTCATGTAGCACAAATTCTCATACTGGTAATGTTTTAGTTATATTTTCAAAAAGGGGAAGAAATGCAACAGTGTTCAGGGACAAAGCTATATGCTGTTTTTCCCCCTTATTATTTAACTGGAGCCTTGAGAGTCTTGTACATTTCTAAATATGCTTTCAAAAGTAAATTTTGGATTTAAAGTATTAGAGGCGGAGGTCATTAAAGGATAATTATCACTCAGCTGAATTGATGGTACAACGTTATTTGTTGCATTCTAAATTGTATCCTAAAGGTAAATTAGTGCATGAATGTATGAAATACATTTGGAAATAACTAAAGGCTCATAATGTTTTTTATACATTCTGCCCTCATTCCACTTCTGTGTCTTAGTTCGAAACATACTCTCCCATAGCTTATAATTTGTTCCAAACCTGAATCTATGTCAGAACTTTCATCTCAATTATGATGATAAAACCAATTAAATCAGCAACTGAGTTTTTAAAAGTACAGTACGGAATTAACCCAGTGTTTTTGATTGCTGCAATAAATCTATTCAAGCTATTAACAGACCAAAAGTCAGCACAGTCCAAGCATATCACCTCAATTTCAGGTACTGCATTCTTAATAATCTTCTATATAATCAAATCAAGACTACTTTATTAAATTACCTTCATGCTAATAACAACAGAAGGCAAAAGAAATAAAAGAGAGTGAACTAATTCTCAAGAATATTAAAATAAGGGCAAAGATGCCATAGTGGATTGAAGAATGTAGAGTGGGTAAATAAAAGAAAAACAATAGCAATTGGATATGATTTCCAGAAAAGCCCTTGGGAATTTATAGACAGTGCATTACTGCTATAATCAATGTATTTCTATTGAGGATTGTCTCGTGGTCTCAAAATATAACTTAAGTAGATCGGGAATCAATAAACATTTGGGTAATCCTTTAACAACAGCTATAGTAATAAAACCAATGCAATGTCTAGTCCAAAACCATTATATACTATGAAAAACTGGAATCAATGGTAGAAATAAATTGTGCAAAGAAAAGCACAGAAATACAGGTTAAACAAACATTTGATTAGGCTTCAAAACAAACAAATCTCTCCCTAGCAGCATTATTGATTTTCATGGTATGCTCAAAGTCAACAGTAGTGCAAATATATATTACATGCACATACAAATTCTTTCAGATTTACCTGAAGGTCTTACCAGTGCCTCTAACAGCCAGATAGGATTTAATAAATAAAATATTTGCATGTGTCCATGTATTAATTTGACTGGTGCTCAAGGAGACATTGGTTCAACCTTATTAGCAATAGTCATCATCATTAGTTTAATTTACTACACTTGGTTGTTGGGATGCTTAAAAAGACAGTGTTAATTGAGAAATTAAAAAGATTTTAACTATTAACTATTTAAGTGAATAATCAACAATATTTCTGCACCTCTTTTAGAGACAGCTTGGTCTTATGGTTAGAGCACCTGGGTAGAAACTGAGTTCTTATAGGAGTTGTAGTCTTATTAACCTTTAGGCATGGAAGCAGGCTGGATGTCTTTGGGCCAGTCATACTCTCTTGGTCCACAATGTCAGGCTTGAATGACAATTGTCAGTCAATTCCTGTCATAACTAATAGAATACTCAGTTGATCTAAAATAAGCAGACCATGTACTTGCAATCTGTACCACTTTAACAGAGTTGGAACAGACCTTGTAGATTTTCTAGTCCAATTCCCTGCTCCAGCAGGAAACCCTATGCCTTTGCTGACGTTCAGTAGTGATTTAGATTGTTGCATTTTCATTAACCAGTGACTCCACCTAGCACTGATAAAATTATCTTGTTTGGGTGCAAAAAACCCACCAAGCTCGGAGAGCACCAAGGATCTCTCATTTCAGCCCTGAGCTACAAATATTCTTCTTTATTCTAATGAGTTAGTCTAGAATGTAAATTTCTAGCTGCTTGGAAAATGCAGTCTAATTCCTACCAGTCAATTGATGATAGGATTAGCTGACTCAACACAGGCAGATTATTGGTTACTTGCCATTAACGACAGCAAGTAATTAGCAGTCCATTTCCTAACAGAGGTCTGATCTACATATTCATTGCATTTTGCATGTTAACAGTTCTAAACATCTGAAAAGGAGACAAGTTCAGCTGTGTCAGGACAAATGCCCCCTAAGCAAACTTGAAAGCTGGTGCAGAAATATATATCACACGAGGTAAGAATCATCTTTTTTTAAAAAAAATCAGTATGTACAAAAGAGTTGACGTAACAAGATATCATTAACTTCTTCCAGAAAGTTATAAGATTTTCTGAAATGAAGGTTGGTAATGAAAGCGCATCATTTCATCATCCAGAACTGGAACACTTAGACAGCAAAAACAATCACAACACGATACCAGTGGGAAATAAATCCACAACAATAAATCGTACCATTTCTATAACCAGCATAAAATGTGGACATTTTTAATGAAAATTACAAAAGATCTAGTCTTAAAATTTAGGCTATAGGAAACTCTCTGGTGTTGTTTAACAGGTTGGATAGAGCCTCTTTTAGCTTCCTAACCTGGGGCAAGAGACTGACTTCAAAAGCATTCCCCTTTCCATGATTTAAAAGCCAGATGTTCTTTCCAGTCCTCTGAGGTGATGCAAATTCTGTTATAAAGATTGTTTACAAAATGTGAAATAATCTTATGTCCATCAAAAGTTTTGGAGAGCAGGTTGCACTTGAATTGATACTAATAACTGTTGAAAGAAAAATCTTTATCAGAGTCCAGTCCAAGCCAGGAATAAACAAAAAGGAGGCTGTTTGGAAAGAAGGTTCTTTACTGAGTTGCAGAACCAAACAGAAATGTGGTTCAGGGGCAGCTGACCACATGGAACTGGGAGTGGTGGGTTTTTATACCTTCTTGGGCTTTTGTGTTTGGAGTTGTACCTGTTCCTGTGACCTGAGCTTTTGAGTGTGTCCTTTTGGTATTCTGATGGTGGTGGGTTAATCCTATTATGTCCTAAAGGTCATGTTCTGCCTCCCTGGGGCTGATGGCTATGTCATGTGTTGGATTTTTGGGTGAGGGGTTGCTGGTTCTAATTCTATCACTCTGCTATTATTAGCTATCAGTTTTGCTGCAAGGGATTTCAAAATATTTTGTCTAGAATGGGTTTCTGCGGGAAGTATTTGCTCATAAACAGGGCTTCAGTCTTTCTGAATGGGACTATCAAATCTGCATTTCTACAGGCCTGACCTGCTTAATTTCTGTTTGGGGCTATTAAGAAAAACTGGGCCTGCTTTTCTGTCTTTAAGATCCTTTGGGGAAATATAATATTCTGCCTTTTTAATATTCCCCAAAATATTTCCTTCTCTGGGGGCGGGTGTGTGACTTCTCACATAAAACTTCAGCATGATATATTATTTGAAAGAAAACTATGGGCTGTACCACTTCAAGCTTAAATAAAGGGTAGCAACCAGGGAGAAGTGAGGCAGCACAGAAAACTCCATAGAAGAATTAACCTATCGTAACAGTCTTTTCTCCCCACCTTGGGAACTTGAAAATTCCCTCATTACAATTCTGGAGGGAATAAAGACTTCCAACTGAAATATAAATTTGAAAGCATGTTTCTGTTTAATTTTGTTGTAAGAACATAATCCAACTCCTCTTGGCAGTGCTAAGGAAATCCACTAAAGTTATTTGAGTAGGATTGAAGAAAAATAGGCAGTTATCTTACAGTGAGATAGACTAATGGTCCATCTAGCCCAGTGGTTCTCAACCTTTTTAATGCCATGACCCCAACCGGTCGTAAGTCGAGGACTAAACCGGTCGTAAGTCGAGGACTAAACTGGCCGTAAGTCGAGGACTAAACCGGTCGTAAGTCGAGGACTACCCAACCGGTCGTAAGTCGAGGACTTTCCCTGCCTGGGAGTGCCGCACATGCGTGGTTCCGCCCCCTGCGCCGGCTGAGGCGTAGCTGGCAAGTGGCAGAGACGGAGCAGGCCGACCACCAGCTGGCCCAGCCCAAGGGAGGTAAGGCACCCGCCGGAAAAGGGAAAAAAATGGCAGACAAAAAAAATGGCGGACAGCCTTGCTTGGCGACCCCCGTGAAATGGTCGATCGACCCCAAATGGGGTCCCGACCCACAGGTTGAGAACCACTGATCTAGCCCAGTGTATCAACTGTCTTACAGCTACTTTCTAAGGGCTTCTATGAGGATCTTTTCTATCTATTATCAGGATTGAATTGGAGATTTTCTGTATGCAAAGCATGTACTGTGCTTCTGCCTGTTCTGCTATAGGAATGAGAAACTCAGTTTCTAATCTGTATTGTTTTGCACTTATTCATCCACAATATCAGCCCATTTCAGCTGCATTAATTTGTTCAAATGAAAATTCTCATTTAAGCAGTTAGTTAGTTAGATGCCAGTGGCTAAGATTAACTCATGATGCTGCATGAACAAATGCCCACCGTTTCAACCTGTCTTCTGCAGTAACTTGTAGGTCAGTGATGGCGAACCTTTTAGAGAACGAGTGCCCAAACTGCAACCTAAAACCCACTTATGTATTGTCGAGTGCCGGGTGGGTGTGGCCCATTGGCTGGGTGTGGCCAATTGGGTAGGCATGGCACACTGGGTGGGTGTGGCTGCAGTGGTAACAGCAGAGCTGGGTGGGACTAAAAAGTTCAATCAATCAATTCCAACTTTGCGAGTTCTTTTTTTCCCCCCGCGAGAAACTGAAATTGATTGATTGAACCTCTTTTTTATTTTTTTGCACATGGCGGTGGAGGACTAAAGCGAAAAGGTTTTATAAAACCCAGCTGAAGGCCTAGGACTGGGGTGACGGCGCGCGTGCCCACAGAGAGGGCTCCGAGTGCTGCCTCTGGCACCCATGCCATAGGTTCGCCACCACTGTTGTAGGTTATCCAAGAATATTCCCATAAGCACTTTAATCCAATTCATTTTTTTATCTGTTGCTTTTCTTTCTTATGTTCCCTTCAACCTTGCCAAAAAAATCTTTAAAAAAAAATCTTCTCTCTATATTTACACCAAGCAACTGGATATTTTACAAATTTTTGTCAGGGCAGATGGGGCTAATTGTCAAACTGTGGGAGTTTTAGACTAAAATATGCAGATGATATTAGGTTGATAACCCATGCTGGATACATTTGACATTCATTCTTCTTACACAGCAGCTGGGTTGTTTATGGCTTACCAGGATATTTGAATTCAGCTTTTGTTATTTGTAAACCAAACCAAAGTTTCTAACTTAGCATGATGTATGAGTCACTCAACTGCATGTTATTTAATGTTATGTAGGTAAACTACTATGATTTAGTTATTTGCACCCATCAGTAGAAATTAGTGCATTTTTCTTGATGATTTTGAATGTTCAGCACTGGTAGCATTTATTTATTTATTTATTTATTTATTTATTTATTTATTTATTTATTTATTTATTTATTTATTTACTTGTGTTTATTAAATTATCAAGTGACTCTGGGTGGCTTATAAATAATGATAAAAAAAAACAATTTAAACATTGAAAGGTTAAAACATTGGCCATGCAAAGTTAAAACATTAATAGTAAACTTTTACTGGTAATAGCATCAGTGTACAGGTAGTCCTTGACTTATGACCATAATTGAGCCCAACATTTTTGTTGCTAAATGAGACATTTGTTCAGTGAGTTTTGCCCCATTTTACAACCTTTCTTACCACAGTTGTTAAGTGAATTGCTGCAGTTGTTAGGTTAATGGTTAAGTGAATCTGGTTTCCCTTACAAAAGGTGGTCAAAGAACACTGCAACCATCATAAATATGGATCAGACAAGCGTCTGAATTTGGATCACATGACTGGGGATGTGGCAATGGTCGCAAATGTGAAAAACAGTCATAAGACACTTTTTCAGTGCCGTTGTAACTTTGAACAGTCACTAAATGAACTGCTGTAAGTCGAGGACTACTTATACCATGTATATGCAAGGAAATGTGATCAAATTAACCTTTATTATATAAAGAGCATAGCAGATGTTTTCCTATAAATAGAATTCTCCCAGTTCATTATGTATTAATGTATTTCATTAAGAATAAAGCATCCAAAAATAGGTAAATAAGGCTCAAAATCCTACGTCCAATATTACACAGAAATACACATGAAGCAAAGGCAAAAATGACGAAAGTCCATTGGCCTGATCTAATGAATTAAAATTTAACTTATTTATTATAACTAATCATGAAGTGTTTTCAGTGTTATTTGTATGCTTTTTGGAAATTCTGAAAAAAGACAATTGAATTAACTTATTTATTTATTAGATTTATTTGCTGCCCATCTTGTCTTATTCCTTTGATTCTATTTTGTGAAAACTGAATAATGCAAATACAAACCAGGAACCATTTTACCCTCACACATTTTTCTGTGAACTACTACCTCATAAAAAAAAAACCTCACTTCCACAATTGTCTCTTATACACTTTCCTGCTGCATAAAGGTTGACCATGCTGTCATATCAAGAACCTGAGAAATCTCTCAGAGGTAGTCCATGAATTGTGGTGACCTATATAGTTATATTAGTGCCACCCTGTGTGCTTTCTCTATTTTTTATCAATGAAACAAACTAGATGGAAATTCTGTCCTTTGTAAGCATCTAGTTCAAAAAGAATTTCAGATCAAACCCTGCAGTTATCAAATTCTTGGTGATAGCAACTAAAAGAAAAGTCACCATCTAAAAGCTTGCTTGGCCTTTGCTCATTTCTGTCTTTCAATATGAGCAGAGAACCTTTTGATGCAACTTTCATCCAGGGAGATAACAAAACTTGCTTTACTGAGAATCTGGCAGTTCTTTTACTCATATCTGTTCAAAACATTGGCAACTGAATTTGTTTTATGAAGTCAAGAATCAGACACTCTTATTTGTAGACAGTATCAACCAAAGCTTTCAACATACTGTTTTCTTTACAACATCAAACAAGCGTAATTGTTTGTTGTTGTTTTTTTAAAAAATACACTTTGGTTTTTAAGATATCAGCAATAAAAGCTAAGTAAGCAGATACTCTAAAAGAAAGATGAATGTAGCTATATGATTTCAGCCTCTAAAGTAGGGATTCCTAACCTTTTGCCATCATATCTCCCTTCAATAGAATCTTTATGTACAAATCTCCTGATAGAAATCTAAGGAACAAAATGAACATAAATGAACAATGAAAGCAATCCAAAGGAAATTTGAGAAAGGTGGATTTATTATGACAATGTCACAAGAAGGCTCTTCACCCCTTCCTTGGACTTTGTCTGCAACTCTTCAGGGGAGATTCTGCTCACAATTTGGTAAACCCTGCTCTAAACCAAGTATTTGGTTGGTAAAATTTCAAGGAAAGCTGTCATCTATCAAGTTTGATGGAATGTTTTTATTGATGACATCTGAGGATGCCCTCTGGTAAAGCCTCGTCTCTGTTAGTGTCCTTGAATAAAAATATCATGACGTGATGACAGGAGTAAATTAGGCATTATTTTATTTTCCTACAACATCTCAAAAGTGACGATAAGTTAGGATCATTTTGGAAATTAAAAGGATATCTGGATCCAATATTTGGCCCTGTTTTTAATTATCTTTAAAGACTTACATAGCTTGAGACCATAAAGCACTGGAAACCAACCTTTTTGGCACCAGGGACTGGTTTCAAAAGAAAAATAGTTTTCCATGGCGGGGGGGGGGGATGGTTTCATGTGCAACTTAGTTCCTGTGCATGCGCAGATGTAGCTTTGCTCACCTGTCATTTGCACAGCCTGATTCCTAACAGACATGGACTGGGAGTTAGGGACTCCTGACATAAAAAACATATTTTTCCATTTGATCCTTCCCATATCTCCAGCTACAATTTGAGGTATTTCTGATGTTTAGTCCATTGCTGAAGTTGACAGAGAAACTGTATTTTCTTATACAGTTTCCTAAAAAAAACCCCCACCCCAATATTTTTCACTAATCAAAGAATGTCAGATAGTTTATAATATTTTGTTTTTATTTTGTACGGTATTCATTAGAAAACTAGTCACTATCTGTAAGTACTAAAGGAAGAGCTTTATTTTATTTTGTCTAGGTTTTTTTCCTTCTCATTTCTTTTTCTGGTGGTTATTTTTTACAGGTTTAACTTTGTTTGGTTTAATTTTATTGTTTTATTATATTTGGTATTTTGTTTATATTTTGTATTCTTCTATATCATTCCTGTCATCTTAGCTTTTCTTGAGCACTTCCCATAGTGACATTTCTGCTCCTTATCTTCTCATTCTTCTTAATCTGAAAAAGTTCAATGGGAAGACTACTCAAAATATCTTTATCTGAAATGTAATGCAAGCATAAGAAGCTGGGATTATAGAACTATAGTACAAAGCAAGACTGCAGTAAGAGCCTCCAGACTGCTTTTATTCCTCTGTTCATTAAGAGGAGTCTCTGAATGTTTTGAGTCTCTTATTCCCTGGCTTTTTACAATCCAGACTGAGGAGCTGTGGATGAGATAAGCTACTAATGAACATTCCTACTAACTCATCAGCCCTTCAAGATGGCCAAGAAACTCAAACTGTGAGTACTATGTGAGTACTACACTACCTTTATTGTAAGGTTACTGTCACAGAATTTGCAAGTCTGAAAGCATTCCTTCCCTTCCTTGTCTATACTTTCCAGGGAACTAGGGAAGGTCCCTTCCCCAAACCCCATTCCTTCAATGGGCTGAGGTATCTCACCTGACTGTTCTTCCTCCTGTCTCCCAAGGTTATTCTCAATCTTTATGTTTAAAATTAATTCCATTTGTTTCACAACTTGTTTTCCTTGTTACCTTCTGGGAGGAGGGGGCTTCGTGGTATCCGTAGCAGAACATCCAGATTCAGCCATAGTTTCATTCCATACAGCGTTAACCTTGTGAACTCTTAAGCTTCCTCCTTCCGTTATATATTCAAGATGGACAGTATTTAACATTTATTTGTTATGTATATGTAGGGGGTGGTTCTATACATATGTTGTTCATAGTATGTTTAGGTGTGTGTCATGTATGTGTTTCACTTTGAGAACGGGCAACTAAATTTCATTTTTGATGTGTGCCGTTGTGCCCACAGTAAAAAAAATGACAATAAAGGTTATCTTATCTTATTTTATCTTATCGCAATCTCTTCACAATCTGTCATCCCACACTTGAAAGAAGAGTTGTTATGTAGGGAAAAAGATTGATTGCTCTCCAGATGAAATAGAAGTCCTCATGGTTCAGAGGTTATAAGCCCCATGGGAATGGGGATCCTCAGTTTTTGACTCAGCTTTCTTTCTATATACATGGTGTCAAATCTAAATTGCAACAAGGCAAGGGTTTCAAAGAGTGGAAAATCTTTAGGAAAAGGGTGATCTGCAAGGCATGGGGGAAAAAAACCTTGTTCAAGATAACGTTTTTTGCAATTGTGTGTTTGGAACAATGCACATTAAAAAAAGCAGATGGATCAAATATTCCACCACCCTGTAGATGCTGCTGATCCCTAGATTTTATTTTCAGCAGAAAAATCAAATTCTTCAGATCTTTGGGGCTTGGGTTGGAGGGAAGGACTAAAAAATTCTGTCCAGAATAAATGTACTATTAAGAAAGTGTTTCTTTCTATTATTACACTATAGGAGAACTGTGTTCATCTGAAAAAAAGAGTTGATAAAGGTTTTTAGTTATCCAGGTAGAGTTGTTTGGAAGTTGAGTCATGTCAACTAGACTTCTTTTTTGATTTGAAACATTTTGCTGCAAAACAAAAACAAAAGAAGTCTAGTTGCCAATGACTCAGCTTCCAGACAACTGAAAAAGAGAGCTGTACTTACAAACACTTATGCCTTTTAATAACATTGGCTAGGTGGAAAAGCTTCTACTAGGCTCTTTCTGATTTATTCCTGTATCACACAACTCAAAAGAATAAGTTTATATTTTGGAAGCTTTTATTTTTAAGAATTTAGATTCTTCCCCAAGATTTCAAACAGTGTTCCCAATGTTTTATGATCATATGTCAATTGAAAAGAGGGAGTTGGGGAATCAGAACAGGCTTAATGTTCTAGTCTACAAGCTTTTTTAGTTCTGGATGTATGGAAGCAAATCCTTACACAAAAACAGTGCAGCTGAGTGCAGGATCCCAATTCTTCCTAAGCTTATTCATCTTTAGCAGGATTCTGAAGGAGCATGGTTAGAACACTGGGCTGATGATTGGCAGGCTCACATTCAAGACCCTTTGCTGCCGTAGGGCGGGGTGAGCTCCCATCACACACTCCAGCTCCTGCCAAGCCAGCAATTTGAAAGCAAGTGACCTCAAGTGAATAAATGGGTGTCTCTTTGGTGGGCATCTTCATGGGAATGTGAAAAGAGCCCCCAACTTGGTGTCCTCTGGGCAACAGTGATGTCACCATAAATCCTTTCACCATGGAAGTACTTTGGTGCTTCTGACATGGAAGTAGTAGTAGTAGTGGCAGGATTCTGCTAAGAGGGGATTCATTCTTTAGGTGGTCATCCTTCTCACCATAGGAAGCAGCAGTAAATTTATTAAAAAGGCAACTGAAGTTTTTTAAAAATAAAATAAAATGATATCTCGCCCTGCTCTGCCACACATTCAAAACTGATGAGTGACTGGTTTTCCTGCCAGTAGATGATGCCAAGTGAGAGCATACCCACAAATCATTGTCTTGAAAGCAACCCATGTTAGATTTCAGGGGGTAGTAACTCTACTATTCCCCGTGATGAGATCCATAAAAGAATGGGAGGAAACATCTTTTATGACTGTCAATGGGGGAGGAAACATCTTTTATGACTGTCAAGAAGAAGCCAGACACATCTGGATAACAATCTTCTCTAATTTTGTATCCTTTGTTGATATACATCACGACTTCCATTCCTTATTATTGAAATGTTCGATATATGGATTAATCATTCACATAAACAAGTGAAATATTTGATGGTACAATTATCAAGTGAGAGATCTGAAACCCACTTCCACCCCCCAAAACTTTTTTTCCTTTTAATACGCAGGTCTGTCTTTGCTGAAAAGCAAAATTAGCTTCAAACACACATACCACAGTCAATGATTTAAAAATTGGAGGCTGAATTTCCTTTTGTCTGACATACAAACTGCATACTTTGTTGGCATTTAACAAAAATAACAACAAAGAAAAATAAAAATAAAAACAAGAAGAATGAACAGGAAAGAACACAGCTTGATTTAATGATCCTGGGGTGAGTTTGTGATGCTAACACAAAAGAGGGAGAAAACCGTAACTGTAATCTTTGGCTCCACTGTAAAGGCAACCAATTTGTTTGAAAGTTATAGAGAGACAATAAACAAGATGCCCTGTGAAGCCAGATTTAATTTTCAGGGAAGATTTACCCTTTAAGCCAATTAAATGGAGATGGAAAGAAAAAAAAACCCTGATATGCATATCAAAAGAAAATGTTAAACTTCAAATTATTTCTTCGCCTCTATTCCTCTCAAGGGAGTATTTGCATCTCCACTGAAATTAAAGAGTAGATGTTCTGTAAGTGATCTTCTCCCCCAATCTCCACAGCCCCATTAATTATATATCATAATCACTTAGTTAAAGTCCAAGAGCCCCAGAGAGCAATGAATGCCATTTCCAGTGAGAATACCCATGTTGACTTTGCAAACACATCAACACTGATAAAAGATTCATCTTATTTTCTGCAGGGCTATTTATTTTTATCCTTCAAGTAGTAACAGTTGAGTTCATAACGTTTTATTTATATTAACAAATTAGCATATTATGGTGATTAGTGTCACTCATTGCAGAAGCCCAGGGACAAGGAAGCCAAGACTGTGTGAATCCCTTTTTAATTTCAAATACCCCATATTAACATTGAGATAAAGGAAATGTGGTTGTCTGTCTGTTAAGGACATCTTCTCCTCTACTTTTGCAGAAGCTCAGATGAGGCTTGTAAAGGTCTGACAAGATCTGTCAGTTGTCACTTTTACTCCTGACAGAAATGCTGCTCATAGTGTGACTTGTAAGAGTACTCACTCACACCAGGGCTGATTTTGAGAGTTTTAAGTAGAGCATCAGCTTATTCATTTCTGAGCACCTCTGGGAAACTCACAAAAAAGCAGAGGAAATACATATTTACATGACTCATAATTAATATGTGGAATTTAGCACTATCAGGTGAGGGATCAGCTACTGGATGTATTCATAGAGGACTGAACTATGTTGCTACTAGTTATCTTCTAACCGGAAGACAACATCACTAACAATGGAAGAGGACTGTCACCTTCCTATTCCTGCTTGTGAGCTTCTGGGATGAGTTTGGGTGCCATAGATTGCTGCACTCAATAGACTTTTGGCCTGATTTATCAGGGCTCCTTTTATGTTCTCAAGATGTCTATAAGCAGCCAAATAATCAAACTGTCTAAGTGACCCTAACCCTAAGCCTAACCCCTCCTTTGAGAGTTGGCAATGGAGCAAGACTTTCCATGCCCAGAGAGACACTGAGCTTGAAAACCTTCCTAAAACATCTGGTCTGTATTCTCTGGGTTGATTTAATTAACCAGGATAAAGCTAAATTGGGCAATATTAATATTTATGGAATGTTTATAGAGTAAAAGAAAATAAAGAGACAGGTGTCATTTTATTTCTTCTGATATCTCAGAAGTTGTATGATGCTTTTCTCCCCCTCTAATAATGTTTAATAATGCAAAATTTCCTTAAATAATTAAATAATTATTTAAATAATTACACTGAGAAAAAAGTTCAGCATCATGATTTCATGAATGCAGGTGCCATTAGCAACTGGGGCCAGGAGAGAGAAAAAGATTTCCATAGCTCAGCATTAGTGTTCTTGGCATATTGAAAGTGTCTGATTCAATCAGGTGTATACCCAGTCAAGATGAAAATCAAGTCAATGAAAAGATCATTTAGAAAGGCCAGCTGGCTGAGACCAACATCATTTAACATTCTGTGTTGCCCAGGTGCCAAAATTTAGACTCTGCAGAGTGGTGCCACATAAATTCCACAGAATGAAAAGCAGGTGTCTTTCAAAATGCTAACTGGCATACTTGAATCTCAGTCACCCCATCAATATAATCAGTAGTAAAGATACTAGGCATTGTAGTTGCACAAGTATAGAAAAGTATAGGTTTCCAATTCCTGCAATATATTGTATTAGCACCCAGATAAACCAGTGGCCTGTCCGAACAAGTTCCTGGTTAGTGATAGGAATTCTTACAGTCTAAAACTAAATCACCTTTCTCCCTTTTAACCTTAATGTGACGCAATACAGAGTATCCCAGGGATATTGTTGTTAAATTATCTCTCCCTCTCTTACCCAGGTCACTTCAATTCATACCAAATCAGTACTTTCATCCAAAAATGAGTCTTGGATAATTTTTTTTGCATCCAACTGATTTGGTTGCATTAAAAGGCAGGACCATTAGATTGCAGTGTCCACCATCACTGTTACCTAAACTTTCTTGAATAGACTAAATCCTGAAGGGAAGAGAGGTTAGCCTTTTCTCTGCATGATAGTCAGATTCACTAAACATCTTCAGAAGTTTTTCCAGCTACTGGAGACTGTGAAGGAGGCCCCAGAAGCAACATTAAATGCTTTAACAAAATATCCTGTGTGTACCGTATGACTTTGCAGAGCAACATACAAAATACAACAATTCTCACATCTTTGAGTTTTTTTCTAGCAGAATGAGTTTTGAATCCAGGCTTCCATCACCAAATTTTAGAAAACCTGGCAGCTAAATGCAAGCTAATATTACCTCCCCTCCCGACATCATTAGCAGGATGATTGTACAAGAACTGTCTTCCCCTTCTAATCACCCCTTAGTATTTCCTGGTAGACTCAGTACACCAGGGGTGATAATGATAAGCTGTGATGTCAGCTGCTGGTTGATGATGACATCAATGGATTAATCATAAGTTATGCTGAATAAAAGGGGTAACATGAGCTATTTATACACAGGTGAACATATCCCCATAACTGGCAATGGTGAGCAAAAATAATTAAGCAAGCAATATAAAATTTAAACTCAAGCTAGTTTAATATACAGGTGGGACTAATGAGAAAAATATTGAGTTGATTTAGAATGATCTACCAGTAGCATTATAATAACTGAACATATAAGTCATCAAAGAACATATAATTGTGTATGATTAGATTGAACCATTTTTGATGTACCTTTCATCCTACTTTTATGACAAGGTGAGATAACATGCTTTAGAGTGTGGTATTAATATCTCTCTTTCAAAAGGATATTTTCTTGGAATTAAGGAATTAAGCACTGTACAAATCTAGGAAAAGATCTAGCTTCTTTAAGCTGATGTTCCAGTGCTTGCTTCAAAGCACCTTTTTGACTTGAAGTGCAACATATTTCTAGTTTTGATGCATAATTGCTTCTTGGCCTTTGGCTAAAAGCAACTGTAGTATCATCCTAAATGTATTATGACTCAGGAATGTCATCATACTTGTAAAGAGGTATAAAATCCAAAGTGCAACTTTGTCCCAATGATGCATATTAGTCTAAGAAATAGTATAAGAGGTACATATCAGGACAGTGCAGATTGAATACCTCGAATACTCTTGCTTACAGAAGATTGTTGCTGCAATTGTTAAGTTATTCATTTGCTTCCAGCTCTGTGGAACCCAGTAGATATCATTTTGCCAGGGTTGTTTGGCAATAATTACATCTTGGAGTTATTGTAAACTCATGCTTCTATCATAGTCATAGTATCTAGCCCTCTAGTCTTTTATCAGCCTGTTTTTCAATTTGCTTGACTATTTTTTAAAGCCTCAGGTCTTCTCCAATGATTTTTGCCCTTGCACTTAAAGTAACTGCACTTTTCAGAGAATCTCATTCTAGTATAGTGATTATCTCTTAGTATATATCATTGGTTTGGATATTTTTTTTCTGCACAGTTGTGTATATTTCTGCAATCTCTTCTTTGTATCTTCTTTCTCCAGTAGAGTTTTTGTTTCATCTTTTACCTTGACTATCTCTGAACAAATGTACTGATTGAAACTATATGTCCATTTTATCCAAAGTCGTTGGGCGGTTAGGTTGTCAGTTGGTCAGTCAATTCCTTAATTTTTCTTCAGTTGATCCAACAGTGGACCTATTGACTCCCACCTCTTCTGCTGATGCACCTCCAGTCCATCCTTACATTGCTTAATGCAGGCTTTTGGTTTCTGCCATAACTGGGTGAAGTATGCTTCCTTTGCCTCCCTCCCCTCCCATGATACTGTAAAACCTACCCTTCTCTTAAACACAAACAAACAACTATATGCTGTAAAGTAGGCAAAGAAGTATTATATTTCAATGAATGTTAATTTTTCACTTGTATGAACTTGAATCATCAGTTCTTTGTAACCACAAGATTTCTATGGACCTTAATGTGTTTGCTTTGTTTTAATCACTGTAGCATCCAAGCAACAATACTACAATAAAATATGGGGATGGGGTGGAGGGTGGAAGGGTTACATGAGAGAACATGGCAGGGGAATGAAGGCATCCACATGTACAGGCTTGTGGGAAAGTAAAGGAAAAGAATGGAGAATCCCATGGATGGAACAATCTTCCAAAGGAAAAGTCAGGCACTAGTAGAGATTTGCTACGCAGGAACCAGCCAACAAGTCTTACCTTGCTGCATGGATAGGATAAGATAACAATAAGCAGAGGAATGCCCAGTCAGAATCTTCAGTGACTGCAGCCCAGATTAAGTTCCAGTCTAGAACTTTGGCCCTGTTGCCCAATTACTCCAATCCAGACTGGAATTTTAACATAGCTTCAAGAACAAAAGGAAGCATGTAACAAATAAATAGTTTAGGCTGCAGTGCAGTGCAGTGCAGAATTGCCGTAGATGAGACTGAAATCAGATAAGCCTTATTCATTAGAGGAGGAAAATATTTTCTTTATATATGAAAGCAAATGGATTTGCAGATAAAACACAACAAACCTTTTGAGCCTTTTCATAAAATCAATTATTAGGGAATTTCACTTCCTAGTTTAATTACTTTATTGGATGATATTCGCTAAATGTTTTTAGAAAACTGCTGAAAGGTCAAATAAAACAACAACAACAACAAAGGGCTTAATAGTAGCTTCTTCTAAAGACTTGTAAAGCTAGAATAGATTTAAACTGCTTTCAGAAATAAACACAGCAGGAATCAGCCCATGGAGATTTTTTTAAAAAAGTGTTTTCCCAATGTAATTAGAATTACTGCACTTCCAACCCAAACTATGGAATTGAAAATATAGTCTTAAAACTTAAAAAATGTAGACTTTTTGTAGTATTTGTTTATCTATTTCCCACCTTTATTATTTTTATCAATAACTCAAAACATACCCAATACTCCTTCTTTCTTCTATTTTCCCCATCACACCTTAATTTTAATTCACAAAACAGATCTGAATATGAAAAGATATATGTACAGAGGTAGTATGGGGGTTAAATTATGGGCAAAGATATCAGACAGAAGAATGCCCCAATTTCCAAATACATGGGGGGGTTGGTAGCTTTTGGCCCCCAATAATACGAAATGGAGGCATTAATGGGACTAAAGAGAGCCACTTTGGTGTAGTGATTAAGGCATGAAAATAGAAACCAGGAGAACATGAATTCTAGCCCTGCCTTGGGCACATATATGAGGGAAAAAAACTAACAAACTAAAATAGAACAGTATCCAATTGGGGAAAAAAATCCCTGCCTTAAAATGTATTTTTCCAAAAATATTTGTTTACTAGAACTCTGGATTTCTAGACCTCTACAATCGTGTGACTGTTGTCAGTGATAAGAAGGGAAGAATTACTTGAGCAACCTGTCCTGAAAATCTTACAATTCAAAATGAGTAAGAAAAATTAGGTCCAAACTATGAGAAAGTGTGTATATATCTAATTTTACATGTATTAACTGCAGCGAGAATTCTATTCGCTCAACATTGGAAAAATGAAGATTTACCAACGGAGGAAGAGTTAATTAAATTTTTTAAAAAATAGATTGTTCAGAAATGGATAGATTGACATTGAAAATGAAAGAGAAAGAAGATTCAGTATATTTTAGAACATGGAATACCTTTTACCAACGGCTAGAAAAATGAGCTGGAGAGAAAGGAATTTAACATGTATTAGTAAGTTAAATGTTGGAAACCTAGACAATATGTTGCTGTTCAATAACCTTGCCCCTAAGAAAGAAACCAGGCATATCCAAGACAAAAGTAGACAATTATTTTAATTTACATCCCCAATAACTTTCCATGAACACCATGTAAAAACTGTGCTCCAACAGGGCTCTTCTATGGAGAAGCCGATTCATGTTCAGAATTTCCTTCAGATTCAGTTCAACACCTTGTGAATACATCATTATATACATGTAGGTTTCATGGGGACATTATGCATTTTGCCATTACCTTTTTTCTGTGTTTTGAGTTCCCAGCCCAATTCAAAATTATGTGCTTCCTGCTAGCCTCCAAATAAAGTATAAACTACAGAAACCTAACTTTCAACAGCATTTTAGATCATCCAAGATGATTAGGTGCTACTTATTTGTAACTCAGTCCTTCAGATGTACTTCCAAAATCTTGGTTGTGAACCTCAACTGTTCAATATTATTTCAAAATAATGCATATTGAGTTGTTTTATAAACATTATTCAGGAAAAAGATGGGTCAATCATCTAGATCAGGGGTGTCAAACTCAATTTCATTGAGGGCCGCATCAGCATTGGGGTTGCCCTCGGGGGGCCAGGTGGGTGTGGCCAGGGTGGGTGCGACCTACTGAGTGGGCGTGGATGGAGTGGGTGTGGCCTACTGGGTGGGCATGGCCAGCTCTACATCGTTCGCGTCAAGGGGGCCTGGGCAGGAGTGGGACAGATCTGAGGGTCTCTGGCAGAAGGGGGTGGGACTGGGGCAAGCGCCAAGGTATGGTTCATTTCTTCATTCCTCACAAAAGATGACACCTCCCCAACATGCACCCAGGGGGCGGGGTTGACACAGCAGGGACCGGTCCTTTGCTGTTTCTAGATGGCCTTGTGGAGCTAAGACTGAATGTGTTTCAGCATAGATGGCCACCACAAAATTGTACATTGGCTCCCAGCCAGCCTGGGCCAGGGCCAAGGCAGTGCGGGCCATTCCCTCACTGTTTCCAGAATGAAACTACTTCGCGGGCTGCATCTGGCCCCCGGGCTTTGTGTTTGACATGTCTGATCTAGATCCATATGTGATCTAAACCCTATTTCTATAATCCCTAAAAACATACCTAAAATTTACCAATGGTGTAAATTTCAATATACAAAAAGAAAAATCTATCATCCTTTCACTGAAAATGTTATTTTTTAAAAGTGGCCAATACTATTTTAAAAAATCCAAAGCATCATGAAAAAGCCAACCCCCTATCTACATATAAAGTCACAATATTTTCTTTTTCCATCTTCCTTGGACAGAAAATTGTGATAAATATTGGACTAACCCTAGAGGCAGCAATCTTTCCCCATCTCAGAGCAATTTAGCTCTTCTCAGAAGCTGATAGTTGTCAACCTCTGCTTAAGTTTGCTACCTTATAAATTGGATGGTGAAACTGAAGGAATATTTCAATCCAAGATGGAACAGATTGCAAGACAGATTGCATAAGAGGAAGTATAGAAGATACTTCCTCACGCAGGAAACCCTATACCATTTCAGACAAATGGTTGTCCAATCTCTTCTTAAAAACTTCCAGTGTTGGAGCATTCACAACTTCTGGAGGCAGGTTGTTGCACTGATTAATTGTTCTAACTGTCAGGAAATTTCTCCTTAGTTCTAGGTTGCTATTCTCCTTGATTAGTTTCCACCCATTGCTTCTTGTCCTACAGTTTGATTATTTTATTTATTACCATATTGCAATTATTTATTTACAATGCAATCCAGACAGGATTGTGAGCAGTTTACAGTAGAATACAAATATTAAAATATGTGGTTGATGTGGCTGATGTGGTTTCCATCTTCAAGAAAGGGGGGAAAAAACGGACCCAGGAAACTACAGACCAATCAATCTAACATCAATACCTGGGAAGAGCCTGGAAAAGATAATCAAAAAACAGATCTGCAAACAACTAGAAGCAAACAAAGTTATAACTAGTAGCCAGCATGGCTTTGTTAAAAACAGATCATGCCAAACCAATCTTAATTCATTCTTTGATAAAGTGACTAAATTAGACCAGCAAAATGCTCTGGTTATAGTATATTTAGACTTCAGCAAGACATTTGACAAAGTAGACCACAACCTTGGTAAGCTAGAAAGAGGCAGAATAGA
>NW_015386369.1:1336358-1365932 GCF_001527695.2 Protobothrops mucrosquamatus | reverse complement strand
TCGTGTACCCTCCCGGGCAGCCAGTACCAGCCAGGAGGGGCACGGATCCAATAAACATGTGGTTGCGTTCAGCCTCCCCAGGATCCTGTCCACGTCCTCGGGAGCCACAGAGTCAAACTCCTCCCATATAACAGTCTCAAGACCTGCTCCCATCTCCTCCCCCGGGGCCACCCAGTCAGAGTCAAGGCCTTCTCGAATCCGAGCGACTTTATCATACAGATATTGAGCGAACTCCTCGGCCCTCCCTTCCAGGGGATCCTCCCCCCCTCAACTGAAGGAGGGAGCGGGTCACTCTGAAGAGGGTGGCCGGGCGATTATCTGATGACGCAATGAGGGTGGAGTAGTAATTAGACCTCGCCACCCTCATCGCCACTAGGTAGGATCTAACCTGCATCCTTGCCTATGTTCGATCGGATTCGGTTCGGCTAGCCCTCCAACTGCTCTCTAGGTTTCTTTTCCGGCGCTTCATCTCTCTCAGCTCCTCGGTAAACCAGGGAGCCAGTTGAGATCTGCGCCGGGTCAGAGGCCGCAAAGGCACGACTCGGTGCAGTGCTGCAGCAGCGGCCACATCCCAGGCCGCCGCCAGATTTTCAGCAGAGTCGTGAACTAGATCCTCCGGATATGGCCCAAGCTCCGTCAGGAATCTCTCTGGATCCATCAGGCGCCTGGGGCGGAACCATCTATGCGGTTCCGACTCCCTGCGGCGGGGGGGAGCGGTCCGGAAGTCCATCCTAAGGAGTGAATGATCTGACCATGACAGGGGCTCTATAACTACCTCCCCCATTTCCAGATCATTCTACCACTGGCCAGAGACAAAAATTAGATCCATTGTGTGTCCTCCCGTGTGAGTGGGGGCATAAACTAATTGGGTCAAGTCCAAGGCCATCATGGAAGCCAAGAACTCCCGAGCTGCCGCCGACGTTTCACCCGCCGATGGCAGATTGAAATCCCCCATGACTATAAGTCTGGGGGTCTCAACTGCCACCCCGGCTATTACGTCAGCCAACTCAAGCAGGGCCGTTGATACATAGCAGGGAGCCAGGTATATGATCAACAGGCCCACTTGTACCCCTTGCCCCCACTTCACAAGGAGGGACTCTCCACCGTCTATCTGAGGCACAGTGGTCTCCCTCGGGCATAGGCTCTCCCTTATAATGACCGCTACCCCACCGCCCCTACCCCGGGTCCTTGGCTGATGGAATACCTGGAANTCCTCAATGATACTACATCCACCTGAAAGTAAGCAGTGGGGTATCACAAGGCTCCGTCTTAGGTCCAGTACTTTTCAATATCTTCATAAATGACTTAGATGAGGGAATAGAAGGGGAACTCATCAAATTTGCAGATGACACTAAACTGGCAGGAATAGCCAACACCACAGAAGACAAGCTCAGGATCCAAAAAGATCTCAACAAAGTTGAACAATGGGGCCTATCCAACAAAATGAACTTTAATATGGAGAAAAGCAAAGTTTTACATTTAGGCAGGAAAAATCAAAGGTATAAACACACTTTTGCTTTATGTGTATGAGTTTATAGTTTTGAGACATTGCATTATGCCTTCTACTATAAGTCCCTGAAAACTGTGAGCATCCTAGAGCGAGCCAAATCCAAAAATGCCTAGAAGCTTGGCATTTAGAAAATTATACAAATTATTTCTCCTTAATTATACAATGTAATATAGTGTAGTAAAAAATCACAAATAATTCATTATCAGTGCATCCAATATAATGCCTAGTAGTTTTATTAAAATTAGTGATGTTAATGGGCAATATTTAACAGAGTGAGGGAGATACCCTTGTAATAACAATGCAAATAAAACTAATGGCAGGATATGAAAGGTGATATCCCAATTATTCACAAGTCAGCTGTGTGTGTGTTTATTAGTTCTACTGTATGTATGTGGGTGTGTTAGAACACTCACAAAATTATATATTCTGTATTTCTAGCATGCATACTCGATGTTATTCCCATAATAATCCTGAATAGTAGATTAATAGCTCAGTGAGCTTCTGTTGGTGAGTGAAGATATGAATTTGGATCTTCCTACTTTTAATTTAACAGTAAGTAACCAAAGCACACTAACTCTCAACCTTTATAAATGATGGTATTCAAGAGACTGAAAACATATTGCAAGTTTGAGCAAAATATACATTTTCAGTGGCTTTGAGAATCCTTGAAATAGATGCATCTATTTAAATCATCCTTTTTATTTTACTGCTAATTCAAATTCATTTTCCAGCTCATATTTTACTCTATGATGGCTTCTGTTCAAGATTTGAGGAATGGATTTATTTTGATCTGTGATATATTTCACACATTTTTATTGAAGACTATCATTGTGGCTACCTCGGCTGGGCTAATTAATACAATGTCATTGATATATTCATAAAAAATAATGTAGCAATCTTAAGCAATCAATTGTGCCAGGGAAACAATAATCTTGTTAAGGTGCAGTTACATTTTGGCTGTTTCTGTTGGTTCTGTAGCTCTGTTTACAATCAAGAGATCTATGTATGGATCTTCAATTTGATAGGAATCACCAAACACTTTGCATTCCCTACTTATGATAAAAGTCATCCCACTTTGCATCTAATTAAGAGATCAGTGTTCTATAAAATGCGTGGGTTATCCTGTTGTGTGTGCCTATGGGTGGCTGACGGAATGCAGATTATCTATGACTAAATTCTCCGAGCCTCTAATTAAGGGGTGAGGGGAAGCTCAGCCAGTATGTCTTTAATGCTGTCATGCAGTGTGCAGAGCATGAATTATGGAGCAGTGGCTAGTTCAGATGAATTTTTAAAATAATTATCTCAAGTGCAGCAAAACAGTATTTCACGGAAAGTACTTAAAAGTGCTGCACAAGGATAGCACCATCTACTGGCGGTTAGAACAGTTCTGCTGAACTGAAAATGCTCCTCAAATGTCCCCAGCAATATGCAGGCTTAGTAAAATGACAACAGAGAGTTGGCAAAGAGGAAGGCACAAAGAGCCATCTAATTCTGAGTTGCAGGAAAACACCAGCAACAGTGAGATTCCATGACCCCATGAGCACAAGAGGAGAGAGAGAGAGAGAGAGAGAGAGAGAGAGAGAGAGAGAGAGAGAGAGAGAGAGAGAGAGAGAGAGAGAGAGAGAGAGACCATGTCTTACTGTAGGACACCATGTCTTACTGTTGTCAGAATACAGAAGATGTCTGGTTGAAGAACTTCCAGGAGCAAGAGACAGGAATGCCTCTGGCCATGGAAAGCCGTTAACTGCCCATCTAAAGAAATAATATTAAATTAGATGGATGAAAACTGTAGGACATTAATGTCCCCAGTGTGATTTCCTGCACTGAACTTTTGCACAATGATTGAAGGGGCCTTCCCTTCCTTTAAATCATTTCTAGGGGAAGAATAGATGAATTGGTATATTAGTTCCATCTATGTTCATTTTTCAGTCAGTTACTTTTGGCACTCATCAGTGATTTTTACAAGAAAACTTCAGCAGAAAATAACGGGAACTTAAATATCTACTGAAATACTACTCTGGCATACTAGCTGAGGGAACAAATGTTGTCCAAAGACACTTCTGTGGTCATGTGACCCGCATGACTATACGCCAAGGCATATGGAACATTGTTACTTTCCCACCAAGGTGGTACCTATTTATCTACTTGCATTTGCATACTTTCGAACTGAAAGCATGGTGGGTAGGAGCTGGGGCAAGTAACGGGAGCTCATCCTGTTGCACCGTGCTTGGATCTTGAACTCAGAATGTCAGCTTTCCAGTCTTTAACTGTTGAGCCATCGCACTGCCTTGCCTCTCTTATACTGCAATCAATATGGGCAGAGCATGGAACATGCTGTTGAGAACCTCCATCTTGCCTGATTGACACCCCTCACCCAGAAACACCACTTTGTTTCAGTCGATTAATGCTAGAAGCTGATGGAAATAAGCAATTGCCTTAATTTCATTGTACTTCAGTCCAACTATACTGTACCTCCTGCAAGGACTCATGGACCCATCTCCTGATATCTCACCTTATAAAATACTCAGGAAACACCTATCTCTTTTATGTACAATTGTTGTTATTGGATCAGTGAGATGTAATCTCTTTGAATATAACTAAATTTTGCAAAATCAGGCACACTTTAACTGCCCACTGACAATCCACCACCAGTTGTTAAATACAATCTTGTATTTTTTATTTATTTTTATTTTAATGCTTCTTATTTGTAACTCTGGTCTGTGAGCATAATAAAATTACTACTACCAATATATATTTACTAAAATTTAAAGAAAAAGAGGAAGTTATGGTCAGAAATTTGTTCCACTATTAATGGCAGGAAGAAACACTAGATCCAGGCAGCTGAGTAGAACTTAAAGTCATGCTATGCCTAAAATTATTCTACATCTTTAAATTATTTTTTTAAAATACAAAAGTAGGAAGAGCTTTTGATTTTTTTTTTCAAAGCAACATATTTCAGTGAAATTCTGGACTGGGGAATAAGATTTTTATACTTCCTTTACATATGAAAAGGTAAATGGATCTATACATATACACTGTATATATATTCTGGTTTTCATCATACAATCCAGCAGTCTTCTATCTTCCACTGTTCAATTGAATCATGCTAAGATTCATCATGAAGAAATTTAAGAATCAAGGGCATCCAGAATGTATAATTGGGGAGGAAGAAAACCCACAACCATCCCCTCTCACCTCACAACAATAAAGAAACTTAAAACAACACTAAAAGAAAATCAAAACGAATTCAGCTCCAGAAAAAGAAGTCAAAAAACAGAAACCCCTTTCAAAGGTTTCAGGAATTTGAAAAAGGGATTTGACACTGTATTTATTTATCTGCATGATCAGTAATCCAACTCTGGCCATATTCCCATTCACACAAATATGGGCCTTGATTGAGTACAGCAATACATACACATATACCCTATTCTAGACGTTTGCTAAATCTATGGAGGTTGGCACAGAAAAAGTTGCTCACAACTGCAATCCAGTTTCTGCCTCAATGAGTATGTCAGAAGGCCAACAATCTGGCTCAGATTGAGAGAGTTACCCAGTGATGAGGATTACATTTTGCCTCATTACAAGAGAAAGATGGTCCCCTTCTCTTTTAAGAAAAAGACATGAGGTGAAGAGTAGCATCTGCCTTTCCCCTGCAGAAAACAAAGGATAAGGAACCATATTGCTTTAACCTTCATTGAAAAATAGGGATTTCTATGACTTTCAGGATGGGGTTTCACAAAAAAGAGACCCTTGAGAGTTAGCAATGAAGGCTTGGCAGTGTCCAAGTCTTCATGGGTAGAGCTGATTTCATTTTCTTCCTCTCTGATCTCCTGTATTAAAGCCCAGTGGGCTATTCTGTAACATATATTTAGCTATTTCTACACATATTCCAACTGAGAAAGTTACCAGTTACCATTAGTATCACCAAGACTTCTGCCTTCTTCCTTGCATGGAGCCCTGAAACCAAGAACAGAATGAGCATGGTGTGTGTTTAATGGCCTCCACAGAAGGGTAACAAATTAGAAGAAATTGCAGCTTGAAAGGAGTCCTTTTTTTTTTTGAGTGGGCGGGTGGGGGAACTAGGAAGAGAGTGCAAACTAAAGAACAAATGTTTATTTCAGAGGTTTAGCTGTGTTCCTCATCTGTAATTCGTTCTCTTTGAAGGTGTCATAATATTACACTCACTTCACCCCTACACAGTGATTAAGATGTTTCCTGTAATTAGAAGATGCAGGCATAGCCAGGTAAAATAAATGGCACTTAGGACTTCAACAAAGTGGGAGGATCACCGGTTTCTAGACTATCATAAAAGAAAGAATGGTGTGTTAGCCTGTTCTTTGTCGTGTCTGGCTGGATTTAACAGAAAACCATACTTCGGTCCTGGAGTTCTGATTCTCTGAGTTGGTTGAACGTGGATCTGATTTTGGACTAAATCAGGCTTCTTATTGGTATCATTTAAAAATTAACTACTGTTTGGTATTTTCTTGTTGAAAAAGCAATCCATTTGGGGAGCTCGGATTTCAGAACTACCAGGAAAAGAGAGGGGGCAGAAGGGAGCCCCCTTTGAAGACTGGACTGAAGAATCTTTGGCCATTTTCCAATTTTTCCTTTTCATGGAAGGCTGCTGAAAAGGTTGTTGAGCTGCAGCTTCAAAGGATCTGAAGGAAATAATATCTGGATTATTTTCAGTTGGGTTTCAGGCTGGGGCACAGTATTGGGATTGCATTGGGTATGGCTTTTCAAGGTTTACAATAGGTAAAGTGCATCCCTTTTGCCTCTCATTAATTGTTTAGAGGCCTTTGATATTAGTGATACTAGAATCCCTTCCAGTTGGTACTGGGTGTGTGTGTGTGTGTGTGTGTGTGTGTGTGTTTATTGGCAGCTCTTGACTATGCATTGATTATGTCGTTGATTTGTTACTCTGATTTTTGCCTTGTTTTTATTCTTTTGGATTTGGGGTGAAGGGGATGCAATGCAGGATCACAAATCGTAAGGGCACCCTTATGCAGCTTATAAATAAATAAACAAACAAATAAACAAATAAATAAATAAATAAACAACCGGTTGAAGCTTAATGTGGGTTTATCTCAGGAGAAGCATTCACTGCCTCCCCTATCTGACCTTTTTCTATTTTTAAGCAAGAGTCCACAATTGGAAAAGAATAATCATGTAGATCTGCACTGGGCTCATTTAATTATTCCCTAGGGCTGGAGATTCTGTGTATTCTCCATCTGAAGCCAGGGGGGAGAACAGCAGCAACTGCAGTGGGCAGAATAATGATGGAAAGTGAGTGTTTGTGCGTGTGTCGTTGTGTGTGGCATGTGTCTTATGTATCGTGTGTGTGTGTGTGTGTGTGTGTGTGTGTGTGTGTGAGAGAGAGAGAGAGAGAGAGAGAGAGAGAGAGAGAGACAGAGAGAGAGATTTTCTTGTGGGAAAGGCCATATTTTTCCCCTTTTAATGAAAATAACGTTAAGCCATTTTAATACAATTTTCATGTTCCTTCCATCTGAAAAGGGCGGGAAATCTTTCTCCTAATTTTAGCAGTTAGAGCTGGAGTGTATTCCAGAGGCTACAGAAAAGAAATGTAGGGGTCACAGGCTTGTCATCTTAGATTTAAAATACATTCTATGAAATCAGATTTGTTTTCAGAAGCAGCGGTTTGAATCTATCAATCAACACCCAAGCTAACTTCCAATCCAGTGGAATTTCCAGCATGGGGAGAGTATGTAGACAGAATTAGGCTATTTTGTTCTGCATTTAAAAATAATGAAAAGGCTGAGAATCCCTTCAAAACTTAATTGCAGCATTATGCAAAGAAATTATTATGACTAGGGAGGTGAAGAAGACTTGCCCCATATTCTATTGTTTTAAAATCTCTGCAAGGATGATATGCTAGCATTCAAACAGAATATTTATAGATATTATGATCAAGCTGATGATATCCTGAAGCACAAACTTGAGATGAATTGTCTATGCTTTCTTTATATCCATTTTTTTTAAATGGCAACCATGGTTGCCTGAAAATCTTTACAAAATCTCTTCCAATGAGAATCTCAAATCCTTGGACTGAATCAAATGGATTCAAGTAGGTTTCAGTACAGAAAATAAATCAAAGCAGGATCCTGTAAGAATGCCTGCTTCTAAAGCTGAATAAGTCCCAAGCTTCGTTAGTGGTTCTAAAGTTTTACATATTCTTTAGATGTACAATGTATTGCTTTTAAGAGAACATGGATGAAATACTGTATTAAATGTTAAAGTAGTGTAGGGGTAGTTGACAAATAAGATTTGTAGAGTTCTAGCCATATCTAGAACATAGATTTTATGGTTTAATTTGTAAGATAGTCTCAGGATTTTTTTTAAAAAAAACTTCTCTTTTCTTTTTAGATTTAGCAAGAGTGCTTCTTGCTTAAAATTATAATTTTACAGAACTAAGAATTATATGAGGCTTATTATATTATATGAAAAATAATATGAATTATATTATATGAAAAATAACTTGGAAACTTCAGGTGATGCAAAATGTCATTGTTTAGTTAATGATGGCTACACATTGAAGGCAATTAATTAATTAATTAATTAATTAATTAAATTTATATAGCCATCCATCTCAGTCAATGACTTTGGGTTGCCTACAATTTAAAAGGAAAAAAATACAATTAAAAATACTAAAAACATTTTGAAACAACAAAATTAATAAAAGCAATAAAAACAGCTACAATTGTACTACATGACCCCTAAAATAGCAATAGGATGCATCAAGAGCGTATTTTGTTTAATAACAAAGGCTCTAACTCATGACCTTTGAATGTAATTAATATAATTCACCCTCAAATGAATAGTGAAAAACTACTTTTTGTAGTTCAATATATTTAATACCACAGCTCAGTTCTTTTTCTTAGAATACCTTACATTCTTATTAGCTAATTTCATACAGGTGATTGCTGCAGTTTTTTTCAGCTGTATTCCATGAAATCCTGGAGGAAGGGAATAGAACAGAACAGAACAATAACAGAGTTGGAAGGGATATTGAGGGTCTTCTAGTCCAACCCACTGCTTGAGCAGGAGACCCTGTATCATTTTAGACAAATGGTTGTCCAGTCTCTTTTTGAAAACTTCCAGTGATGGAGTACCCACAACTTCTGAAGGCAAGCTATTCCATTGGTTGATTGCTCTCACTGTTAGGAAATTTCTCCTTAGTTCTAGACTGCTTGTCTCCTTGATTAGTTTCCATCCATTCTTTCTTATCTTGCCTTTTGGTGCTTTGGAAAATAGCTTGACCCCCTCATATTTGTAGGGCCCCTTCAAATATTGAAACACTGCTATCATGTCCCCTTTAGTCCTTTTTTTCATTAGACTTGACACCCAATTCCATTCTTTGTATATTTTAGCCTCCAGCCCCCTGATTATTCTTGTTGCTCTTCTCTGTACTCTTTCCAGAGTCTCAGCATCTTTTTTATATTCCAAGAGTGGTTTGTGAGAACTTGATGGGCTAATTTGCTCCTTGATCGGGAAATGTGTGGTTTTTTTTTTAACTCTCGGGTTCCATGGCCTAAAAAGATTTGAAAATACTTGCAATAGAAATCCACAAAGCTATGAAGAATATTTGCCTTGTTTTGAACCAGACTGTCCATTTTGTTCACCAGCATCTACTTTATATCCATAGGCATCAGCTCAGACAACTGTCTTTTCAAAACTGACTTGCAAATGTGTGGAGCCCTTTTATATGAAAACAAGTGCTGGGTCATTCAGTTGCAATGCAACTTTAAAGTTATGGCTACAGTGAAACTGTCAACCTTTCAGATGCTCCAGGTGGGTTTGTTGACACAAACATGTAGGTTTATCCCTTTGGAGAAATGTGTATTTATTAATATTTATTGGTCTGTTTACTTGACAGATTGATATCCTATTTATCCTCCACTGAGTTCCAGGCAGCTCACAAGAATAGCCAAGTTAAAACATGACTCTGAAATCCAAAGAGAAATTACAAAGCAGCAGCTCAGAAAACAACCAGACAAAAAACAGCAGAACTTGAAAAAATGTTTTGAATCCTAGAAACAACTAGGAATCCCCTAAGGCCCTCCATAAATGTAAGGTTGCACCAATTCTTCATAGAAGAATGATCTTGACTAATGCATGCAAGTCTTTTTTCAAAGGAAAATATATACAATGTATCTCACTCACACACAAACTAAACAATTATAATCCAACCCTGAGGATGGGATTTCCAAGGTGGAGGAAAAAATAGAGATATATACTTTGTATATTTCACAAAAGGCTTTCATCAACTACCCAAAATTCCTTCTATCACTTGGGAAAAGGCACGGCTTTCTGACACACATATACAAGCAATAAAAAAACCTTTTCTTTAAAAGAAACAGATACCACTGGAGATATCACTCTAGAGCAGGGGTAGTCATAAAAGAGCCAAAGTTGCCTACCCCTGCTCTAGACACTGCTATCATCTCTCCCCTAGTCCTTTTTTTTCATTAGACTAGACCAGGCAACCTTGGCTCTTTTATGACTCAAGGACTACAACTCCCAGAATTCCTGAGAGCCAAGGTTGCCTACCCCTGGACTAGACAAGCCTAATTCTTCATATGTTTTAGCCTCCAGTTCCCTGACCATTCTTGTTGTTCTTCTCTGCACTCTTTCTAGAATCTCCACATCTTTTTTATATTGTGGTGACCAAAACTGGATCATCATGATAGGGTTTGTATGTGTCCCTGGGAGGGATGAGCAAAGAATGTTGGGAGTGTGTAGCAACAATATATATTTCCAGCAATTGGGTCTCAAACACAGGCTTGCTAAGCTTCAACCCAGCATCCTAACCACACAAGCCACCATGCTTCTAAGTGGAATATATATTATATATTCTAAGGTCACTATAATATACAATTTATAGAAAGAGCTCTGATGCAATTTAGCAGGAAGAACCTATCTATTTGTTTGTTTGTTTGTCCAATTTCTGTGACCTCCCAGTTTCTATGGCCACCCATGTCAATAACTCTGGACAGCTTACAAAACAGTTCACAAAATATATTACAGTTGAAAACTGTACCTATTAACTTGCTTAGTAAGTGGCACATGTAGAAAAAAGTCATTGGAACAGTAGTTGATTGCAGCTGAATGTGACTCAGCATTGTGATGTAGCTAGGGAGGGAAAAGACTAATATTGTACAGTCTTAAAGGCTAATGCTGTACCATCTTAGGCTGCATTGACAGGAGAGTAATTTTTAAAATCATGGGAACATTTTATTCTATTTGGTTAAATCCTTTCTCAGGTTCTATGTCCAGTTCTGGCACTAAAATTTTAGGAAGGATTTGGAGAAACTGGAATAAGTTCAGAGACTATTGAAGGATAATTGGGGACTAAAAATGATGAAGCAGCTTTGTATGTTTAGCCTTAAGAAAAGAAGATTAAGAGGAGAGGGAGGAAGAAGGGGAGAGAATATAACAGCTCTTTTTAAATTCCTGAAAGGGCATGACATAGAAAAAGGTTAAGATTTGTTCTTTCTCTCATTCTGGAATATAGAACATCGGATAATAGATTTAAGTTACAAGAAGGGTAACTGAAGGTTAGGAAAAAAATCTAACTGTAACTGCAGTTTGACAATAAAACCAATTTCCCAGTAATATCTTGGACTTCCCCTTGCTGCATGTATTTCAGCAAAGGCCAGGCAGCTCTTGGGGATATTTTCATTTGAAATCCTGCATTGAATAGGGGCTGAACTAAATATCACCTTCTAAAAGTCTAATTTTGGGGAGAAAAGTGCAACAAAATTTGGCAGATCTTTAAACTTTCTCAGTTTAAATCTGAAACTTAAACTATAAAATTTATCTTCCTTTCTTCCTATCTGTGTTATATCATAAAGCAATGTTAAAATGATTGTATTGTTCACATGCTATATATATTTTACATATATTTAAGCAAAGGCTTGGGTTACCATATCTTACTACATTGTTTGATCTAATTCCCATCATACTCATCAGCAGACAAAGTTCTTGGATATTGGAATGAACTATACTTTTTGAAATTCATTGCTTTTTGATCCATATATTTGCTGTGTCTCTCCCCATAGCTATAGTCACATAGCACCATCTGATTATAGCAATTCATCAATTGGATTTGATCCATACTTTAGGAATCTCATTACTCATTACTTTCATTACTTCTGCACACAGAGAATAAGATAAGAATGGAAATACCTGAATGTGCAGCAGATTGAATACTTGGGCAAAGAACAAAGATACTTAATCCAGTGAAGGAATTACTATGTGTCTGAACCAGAATAAAACCATGGACCACTAACATCATGCACATTTCTTTGGAATTTGCACCCATTTGCTTTCTAATTTCATAATACATCAGTGGTATGCCTATGAAACAGTGATGTAGGCATCCTTTCCACTTTTATTACAAAGTAACTCTATTGGTAGAATAGGGGAAAGAGCTATTTCCTTTGGTGCCAAATGAAAAAAAAACCTTTAATGAGTGTTAGTTATTTAGTTATATTTCAGTTATATACACTGAAATGTGTTTTAAACAATGAAACATTCTTACTTTCCATGTTATTAGCATCCAAGTTAAATGAGCTTCTTCTGGCTTCTTCTAGTTATAGGATATATAGTAAGTGTCTATAGAAAATACCTTGTCTGTCCCCCTCATCTTATTTTGAGGAATATCCCTCCCAATGTAATACACTAAGGAAGTTATTAGGAAACCAATAAAAGAAGAGAATATTGTGGCCGCTCCCGGGGCCTTCCATGTAAATTTCTTTACGTGCTGTATTTCCATCATATGCACTCATTGCATTCAGCAATCAGCCTTCAGCTCCTTATTTGCAAGAAATAAATTGAATGTTTAACAAATGGTTCAGCACCGAACAGAGTGTAACACAAGAATACCATTCATAAATGTATAAGGAAGAAGGCTTACAATGAGTTTACAAAGGGGTTAATTGGGGCATAGATACACCTTTGAATGCAGATGATCCCATATTATTGGCTGGGAATCTAAATGATTTGCAGGTCATATTTGATGTATTGCATAACGTCATGAGGATCATGAAGTATCAAACCTAATGTATCTAAGACCAATGACAGAGAAAGTGAACAATTGGAGTGAATGCATGATTCTTCTTAAAAAAAAAATCTCCAAGGGATGCATCCCAGAGAAATAAGAGGCAACTCAGCACAGATATGTGGGAGAGAAAGAAGGGGAAATCCCTAATAGTTCGCAGAGTACATTGTAGATGCAGATAATAGGATGCTCAGTCTGGCAAGATTTTGTCTATAGATCTGAAGCAATAAGGAATTCAACTTGGAAGAATGGCCATGTGTCAGTCTTGGCTTTGGCCTCCAATTTTCAGTTTTCAGGTCCAACTCTCCAACTAGACACTCAGCAGTCTTTGCCATTGAGGTTTAGTCCCCATTGAGCTGTCTTGAGATTATGTACCCCCTATATTTCCCCTCCCCAAAATTTATTTGTCCTTTAGTACAGAGGTCCCCAACCATTTGGGCACCAAGGTCCAGTTCCATGGAGAGATTTTTTTTCCCCACAGACCGGAGTGTGTGTGGTTTTGTGTGCTTGCCTGCACCCCGCAGATGGGGCTTTGCTTATTTGTGCGGACTGGTTGCTGGCATGCTGCGGCCCGATACTGGTCCATGGACCAGGGGTTGGGGACCCTTGCTTTAGTAAACTCAGTCTGAAAGGCAGTGTGGTATAGAGGTTAAAGTACTGGACTAGAAATGAGGAGACTAGCAGTTCCAGTCCCATTTTAGACCAGACTATGGTCACCTCTCTATATCAGCTCTAGGTAGAAGGTTACGACAAACCATTTCTGAGATTTTGCCAAGAAAACTGTAGAGACTAATCCAGGCAGTGGCCAGGATTCAATAATGAATTGAATCATTATTGAATCACCACCCCCAACCGCCTCAATCCACTTTTTTTAATCTTCTGGTAGCTAAACTCAACTTGATCTTTTTTTCATAGTTTTGCATCTGTGGCACTGTTCAATTCCATATTTGATGGAATTTTAAACATTTTCTAATATTAATCAGGATTACATCATATCTAGGACTATGAAATAATCTCCTAGCAGTTATGTTCTTTTTCTTTTTTCTTCTCTCTCTTTTTGTTTTGGTTGACATAAGGCCATCCTCTTCTTAAATCTTGAGTGAAAGACAAATGAGAACAAAGCTTTCCAAATCATGAACAGTATTCAATTCAGAGCTGGAAGATGATAATTTGCATTTCTCTAAAACTCAGAGGTGATCCAAAATGAACTGATTTAAAGTTGCTTCAGCACTAACAAAACAAAGTTAATTTTTCTACAAGGCAGAATTAAATGATAGAGGGTTGTCATTTTTTTTGCAATTATTTTACAAAAGGCTTGCAAATATTCTGGCCTAACCATATATAAATATA
The DNA here is from genome assembly GCF_001527695.2 of Protobothrops mucrosquamatus. Classification (NCBI taxonomy): domain Eukaryota; kingdom Metazoa; phylum Chordata; class Lepidosauria; order Squamata; family Viperidae; genus Protobothrops; species Protobothrops mucrosquamatus. Next base: position 1,351,992 of record NW_015386369.1, on the reverse strand, counting down.
TCAGTAATGTGGTTAATACCCATACACATACAACAACACACATGCCACTTGGCAAGAACAGCCTATACCTTCTATGAGAGCTTAACTCAACTTTATTTGGAAGTGAATGAAATGTTGGAAGTAAATTCTCTTTCATCAAGCAGATCTGGTAGAAAATTGTGCCACATATTTCTGCACAAGGGCTCATAAAATGGTCCATTGCCGGGAGAGAGGCAGGCAGGCAGGCAGGCAGGCATGCAGGAAGGGAGAGAGGGAGGGAGGGAGGGAGAGAGAGGGAGAGAGAGAGAGAGAGAGAGAGAGAGAGAGAGAGAGAGAGAGAGAGAGAGAGAGAGAGAGAGAGAGAGAGAGAGAGAGAGAGAGAGAGAGAGAGAGAGAGAGAGGGGACAGGTGGGTGAAGTAGCAAAAATAAAATGGAATGAGAGAAATTTTGGATATACATCTCTAATGAATATGTATCTACAGGATCTGAAGCTTTTTTCATAAACACTAAAGCAGCATCACATCATAATACAGACCATTGGTATTTGAATGCAATTATCATGATATTCATGCAATAAGACAAGAACTTGTTTAGTGATGGTGAGATACTACATTGATAAGATGCTTTCTCCCCCCTCTCACTGTAGATCCCTGCAGTGGTTCTTCATTTTCATATTAATGTCAACTAAAGCCAAGGTTAAAAACCAGAAACCAGTTAACATTTGGTGTGCCTTACTTAGCTAGATAATATGCACAGATCCAGAAAAGCTTTTAATAGAGAGTGGGCCTCTATACCTAATTAGCAAATTCAAAAAATGAAGGCAAAATTATATTTGGAGGAAAAGCGCTTTGGTTAAGGATTCACCTTCCATAAATCCAGGGAGAGAACAAAACACCAAGGATAGATTAGGAGGTGCTTTTTATGCATACTGAGCCTCCTCTATTTCCACTGTGCCTCATATTAGTAAATTGGAAAAAATGAATGGAAAAATTATATATCTGAAGAAAAACCTGTTATGAAGAAAGTGATCAACCAACANAACAATCTCTATCTTACATGAGAAGGACAGGAGAGTCCATCAACCCTATGTTGACAAGACCCAGATTGCCTCATGTCAAGTCAAACATTCATGGAATACGTTCTTGCCAGTGGTGGGATTCAGTCAGTTCGCACCAGTTCGGCAGAACCAGTAGCTAATTTTTTGTTGCCCAGACTCAGAATGGACTTCTGGAAGTGGCATCCACACAGAGAACTGGTTGTTCACATATTTGAATCCCACCACTGGTTCTTGCTATAGTAAATGTATACTTTCACAATGTGTTTATAGTGCATTTTCTTTCCTTTCCTGTACCTCAGTTCTCTGCATGTGGGCTTGTGCAGATGCTTCCCAAAGTTGAACCTAAAACATTAGGTATAAAAAGGACATGCTAATATTTTCTTTTTTCGGGCTAAAAGCTAAAAGGGAAATCTTCAGTGGGAAGATTTTGGGAGTCTGCTGTTTAGACTAAATAACAATTCTGAAAAAAGTTTCAGTCAAGGCAGGATTTTTTAAAAGCCAGTTTAGATCCAAGCCAGAATGAAGACAGGCAGCAACTGAAATGGCAAATACAGGTATGTCCTAAATCTGTGAAGAGAGACTGCAGGAATTGGATCTGTTCTAAAAGAAAAATTTGATGAGGAATATGGGAACAAGACAGCATAGAAGAAAGCCAAGCTGTGTTTGTTTTTTATTACTCCAGAAAGCAGAGTAGGGAATAATGGACATAAGGCTCAAAAACAGAAAGGTAAATGAATATTGGTGGTGGGGGGAATATATACATTGAATGACAGTAAAACTAATTACTAAAAGAGGTGGTGGAGTTCCCTTCACTAGATGTACATTGGCAGAGGCTGGATAGCTGATTGCTGAAGCAGTTTTAAGTTGGGTTGCTGTAATGAATGAATTGAATTCAATGGCCCAAATATCTCTATTTCATTTGTAGTATTGGATGATCATAAATAAATAAATAAGTAAATAAGTAAGTAAGTAAGTAAACAAACAAACAAACAAACAAACAAACAAACAAACAAATAAATAAATAAATAAATAAATAAATAAATAAATAAATCTGGCTGCAACAACACTTTCGTTCAAATTCCTCTTTTGGTATACAACTCCAAAGACAGGAGGTATATATCTCTCTTCCTGATATGCCTGGTTGATAAATATGACCAGACCAGGGTCCAAATGTTTAAGGTGATGTTATCTGTCCTGTAATTGCAACTCCTATTTTCTTACATTCTTTGTTCCTGGGAAGGTTCTTATTCTTATTCTCTGTCTTCAGGCAGCCTTAGAGTTACAGCATGGTGTTCAAAGTACAACAGATGTGCAAGGGCATCACTCTGCCATACAGAAGGCAGACTTAACCATGGATTGATTGCTTATGTCCCATTATGTCAAGGTCATTTCTTAGCAACTGCATATATTTTTTTCTCCATGATGATCTGTCCCTAACCATGATGATCTATCCAATCATCACTGTAATTGATTCCATTCACCTTGCTATTGGCCATTCTCTTCTTCTCTTTCTTTCTACTTGTCCCAACATTATACACTTTTCTTAGCTAAGTTTTTGCACAATGTATTCTAGGTAGGATAATTTGAGTTTGAACATTCGTGCCTCAAGTGAGACTTCTGGGTTGATTTGTTTGACAATCCATTTGTTTGCCTTCTTGGCTGTTCTTCTCAGGAGTTTTCTCCAGTATCAAATTTTGTCCTGCTTCTTCAAAGTTTAATTTCATTTCCATAGAGTGTCACATGGAATACTACCGCTTGCACTAGTCCATTCTTTGTAGATAGAGACATATCACAGTATGTTAGTATCTTTTCTATTAGTTCATTTGTGGTGTTCGATTCTATTCTACCATGAATCATGGAGATGGACAGAAGGTAGGCGGTGGGCTTTATCCTATGATTGGGATCTGACACAAACTGGATATAGTTTGAATTCCTAATGTATTTTGAAAGCTTTTATTCTAAAAAGTGTCATGATGAAAAATGATTTGAATCATCAGTTTGGAACAAAAAACAAGCCAAAAAATCAATTCAAATTTATGATGTGGTTCAGTATTTCAGGAATCAAATTGTTGAAGTGATTTGATTATTCAATTGAGTCACTAGTGGGCTGCATCATTGCACAACCCTGTTTTTTTCTCCTCCAATTATATCTTTTAAACTTATGTTGGCTCAAAGAAGTTTGACCATAATGGATTGGCAGGCAACATGAGGCTATTGTGAAAGTATAATTGGCTCTTTAAAGCAGGCATGGGGTCCTGCAGAAGTTGGGGACTTTCTCCTAGTATCTCTCAGCATTGTATTTGTTAGTGTAAGTTACTGCCAAAAATTGTAAGTCAGCATTATCAAGAAGACCATAAATGCTTCCTTCCCTCTTTTGGGTGGATGTTCTTCCCACAATGTCCTGTCCACAAATTGAGGAAGGCCATAAGTTTAAAATGTTTCTCATAGGAGATTAGTTAAATTGAAAGAAGATAATGCTATAAGCAGAATACAGTACTTCTGGGATAGCTTCTTTGGCCATAAAGTTCTCTTTTTAACTAATTTGCTTCTTCTGTATTCTGTGAGGGAAAAGAGTTTAAAAAAGTAATTTACTTTTTTAAAAAATATTTTAATTAAAACTTACACTTCTCTTTTACTGCAATTTGATTGTGGGAAATTTTTGCTAATAATTTTTATGTTTAATTTTTTGCTAATAAAAATAGTATTTTAAAATGTTTTGCTAATAATGAAATATTAAAATTCATTTCTCATAGGTGCATTGGTTTTGAGCAGATTATAAACCAATTGGAGGTAAGGGGAGGATTTTCAAAATGTGATCCTCTGTTCACTGAAATAAATGAATATTACCACAGTGGAGACGTGTCTAGGTTCAGAATGATTGTCTTGAATGGTCATTTACAAAGGCCTTCAAATTAGTGCCTGTACAATAATAGTATTCTTTCTTTTTTTCAAATAATCCATCAGTCTGATGGATATGAAATAGATGTGGGGTTTTTTCAGAGAAGACAAAGATTTTGGTGAACCTGTTGTAAATGGACGTTGTAGAATCTTGCACCTATCTTTATGATTCGATAGCTGAAAAATATTTTTGGGTACTCTGTAAAATCTTTGTAACAGCTTGTAGTTTTTCTGGTTTCCCACACTAGTTTTAAATTCTATTAGATACTACCTGCAATTGAAAAATATAGATCACCATAGAGACTGCAGAGCACTGGAGAGATGTATAGTAAAAAATAAAAACCCCAAACTCGAATATGTGAGGCAAATTTCATCCACTTTTTTTTAAATACTGTATAATCTTTTCAGAATTGTTATCATATAGGTCTCTAAGTAGCAAATATGTATAAAAATGACTATGCAGTATTAGTAAAGAAACATAAACATGGATTTGGCTTGCAAAAAAGTTACATATTTGTGAAACTAGATATAGAAATCTACAGTATCTATCAAGAGAAGCATGTACAAAACTGTGCATTATTTTCTACAGGAATTATTTCAAACTAATGCAGAAATAGAAATTAATGCTGAAGAGAAATTGCAGCTAACACATCTGTTCACGCCTATAATTTGGGAACTAGGGATGTGTGGTGGGTCAAAAAAGTCAAGATGGCTGCTGCAACTGCACAGTGAAAGCCTTGTCTCTTTTTTGTGTCAATTGAAGGTGCAATACATGTTTAAAAAAGGAGGCTTCAGTTGTGCTGAATATTGACTATTTTGCTACTTTCCCCTATCACACAGGCCCCTATTAAGAAACTGATCATCCTGTGCAAAAAGATCATTTTCCATCTTGTCCCAACTTATTTATCTTCATATCCTTTATTTACAGTTTAATGAACAAAACTATATAATCACTTTTAAGAATGATTTTCCCTAATGAATATAATGATTTCTTATTTTTCTGTCTCAGCAGAGAAGTTATAGCTATTTGGTTGAATTCAAAATACATACAATATAGTAACTGATCAACTAGAGCTGGTCAGGCTTGACACTTCACTCCCTCTGACACAACGTTTAAATTCACTGCTGCTTTTCCCTAATACGAGCTTATACAGGATTCAAAGGTTACAGGGTCACAGCCATTGCTGCACACTAAAAAAATATTACCAATGTAATATCATTCTAAAATCACAGCCTGCTTCTTCAAGCTTCTTTAATCTCTCTCCCTGACAGGTAGGAAGTTTAATGCGTTTGAACCAAATGTGTTTAATATGTTTATTAAGTATAATATGATTCTCCAACCAAGAAACATTGTGCCCTTTCAGAATTAGGTGAGGTCAGAGAGCAAGAAATTTCTTTTGAATCTGTTGTACTTTTTCTCACTATTGCCCATCTTTCCCAAAATGGGCAGGGATCATGTAGCATTAGGAAAAATGCTGAGAAGCTTCAAAGCAAACTTAGAATCAATCTGGGGAGGACACAGGTCGTAATTTTCAGGGCTTGGAGAGCAATTTGTTCAAGAGGGTTCCTCATTCTTAGACAGCAGGGCTCAAAAGGTGAACTAAGAGATTGCAGGAATTATAGTGACTTGCTTTCATTGGATTATGAATGATGGCAAAGACCTAGATTTTTCCGTAATTTTTAAAATTCATAAAACAGATGGGAAGATAATTTATGTTTGGGGCTAAATTTTACCTGACCTGGTGATGGAACTCTGAATATTCTCTACTTTAAATCAGAAACTTGGAACTAATGTGTATTCACAACTGACATTTACAAGTTAAGGATGGAAAGAGCATTAATCTTCACTGAAATTTTCTCCTTGAATTGCCGTAGGAGGCCCAAATGGCAAGGTGAGCAAAACTAAATGTTATCATCTTAGAATGGGACACCAGCTGTATTTTTTTTTAGAGAAGACAAATTTCGTCTTGATCATTTTTCCTGTTGGAAATTCTTGGATTACTATAAAATGCTCTCCATGATCTTTTATAGAAACATTAATTGGTTCAAAAACTGTCTGGTAGGAAAGAGCAATATTATTTTACCATCTTCACTATGTTACTGGAATCAGTCCAGTGTGCTTTAAATAATTATAAACCCTGTTTCTTGAAGGGTTACTTTTTCTCTATTTATTCCCGCTCTTTTTAAAAGTCTTTCTCCTTTCCCCCTCATTTTTGGAGTCCATCTCCATACATAGAAAGAAAGTGCCATGAATTGCATGAATACAGCCAGATTCTACATCAAATTAACAGGTTCCCAATAACAACCAATGCCAACTAATAGAGCAGAAGCTCATTTGCAATATTGTTTTTGTTTCTCAGTTTGGTTGAACAAACTCAGACTTCCTCAAGATGATTATTCCCAAATGTATTGGGAGCAGAGTAGAACCCTAGAATTCTTAGCTAGGTCAGGCTATTTGGAACTCTGGGAGTTGAAGTCCCAAAACACCTAGAAGCCATCAAGTTCAAACAACGGTGATCAAACAAAGCAAGTATTTCACACAAGGTTCTGCTGTTGTACTTGTTACAGCTTTGGACCATCTAATGAATGTTTCCTATTCATGTGAATCTTTTCTTCTTCCTCTTGTCAAGGTTCTGACTGATGAACCTAGCCAAGTAAGCATAGCTGAGACAATGCAATCTGGAATGCAAAACTTTATTGAGCAAATCATATTGGCACAGATTAAAAAAAAACCCAGCTCTGGCTAATTCACACCAAAGCAGCTTATTTAAATATAGAAATTCCCTTCTCTCTTGACAGTGGAGGTCACATTATCCAATTAATTCAGATAATTATTATGAGAAAAAGTCTTCAACTTTCTTGCATGGCCTTGGTTCTCAGTCTTGGCAGCACCCTAGCTGCAAGGTGCCCATTCCATTTTCTCCCACCCTACAGAAATGCCCAAAACAGTTTGAGGCTTCTTGGATCTTGACATCTCTGTTGGCTGAATAACAGAGGAGGCAAAGAATACTAATATAATTCAATCTGATCTTAGGTGACTTGAGTTAGATTTGACTTAAACTTAGGCCACAATTTCTTTTCAACTGGTATCTTGAGCACTGCAGAATCCCTTTATTTCCATACAATTCAAATGTATGGTTTGATTTTTTTAAGCCTGTCAAACAGATGTTGCTCTACTGCATCTGTTGCAGTTCCCAGGGAGGGGAGTTTTAACTTCTGCTTTGCATCAGTACAAGCTAGGTTAGTTGCGTGAACAGAGGCGATGCAAGAATTACAGAACAGAGCAAACCATAAATCTAAGCAATTTTATGAAGAACCACATCTAAATAATAGACCAATGCAAAGCAATCACAGTGTGTCACAACAAGGCATTTTGTGCAGTGGGGGGGGGGCAATACGATTGGCCTCACCAAAGTGTTTTATGTTGCCCTGCCACTTTCAGTAGATGGAAAAGGCTTTTATGAGCCAAACTGGAAATCTGAAGTTCAGAAGAGGCATGATTCAATTTAATTTTGCACTTCAAGATTGAGAGGCAAACTAATTCACTTCAATATTTAATTCACAAAAGCTTCCACTATAAACTATAGAAGGAGAGCATTGAAGGCTGCAGATTTTTCTTTTAACAGAATGGGATTAGAATGGATGGCAGACCTTTAGAGAACATTAGCATGCCAATGTTTTATATCGCTTTATAGCTTTAAAGATTTCACTATAATAAAGTTTTAGCAGTTTTCCTTGTGTACCTTCTTTGCAAGGATTTGGAAAAGGCAGCAGAGCAACCTGCTCTAAAAGCTATAAAGAATTTGTGCTGAATCACTATAGGAAACTCCTTAATCCATGTTAAAAAGAAAATAAATTTTAAATGATTAAAATTAAACTGTATTTTTTTTACTTACTTTTCTAGAGGAGCACTTTGGTATGGTACATTGGCAAATTTGGATTCTCGGAGGAAGGACGGTAAAGAAGATCAACTAACTTTCCCTTGTGTGGTGATGTCCATCTGCACCTCTGATCATTGACTTTTGTGGTTTGGCTCATTGACATGTTTATACTCTCCAGAAAATAAATCCTTGGTCATTGACTTCAGAATACTCAACAGGTCTCAGTGTGAAGTAGGCTGCTAAGGGCTGTGGCTTGCTGGCAATACTCTATGCCAGGGGTGCCAAACTCACAACATCACGTGACGTGTCACGCCGTATCATGACTTTTTTTCCATTGCTGGCAATGGGATGGGCGCGGTTTCGCCATGACGCATCTGGCCCACGGGCCGGCAGTTTGACATCCCTGGTCTATGCCATTGTTAAGCAGATTTGTTCTGAGTTGATTTTACTTTACAAAGTAACATTATTGCAGATAGGTGCCACAGGTACTAACAGGCTGATAGTGGGTGAGAGGCTTCTGTCTCTGCCGATATTCCAAATGGAAAGACTTTATCAGGAGGACACAAGCATATAATGGCAGGTAGGCCCAGGAGAAGCAAAAAAACCTATTCATTAGCCCAACAACCATTACTGCCAGCTGGATCACTGTGGTATCATGGATACAAAGTAAGAAGTAGGTCTGGCACTGGACATGAAAATGCCATTTACAGTTGAGAATATATAAAACCATCATTTTAAAGTTATCTAAAATGATCAGCCAAAGGTCCTCAGCTACTTGCACAATCCCCACCGAAAAAGCAAAAGTTCATGTCTCTTCTTGAAAGCTAAATGGAGCCAAGAACACATTTGGGACAGCTATGGAAAATGACTTCTTCCAGGTTCATCCTCCTCTCAACTTACAAGGAGGACTCTAACCCTAACCATTTCTAGATTCTACACAAGACAGAAAATGGAAGTCCCTAATGTAATAAAGGGCTTTACAGGCTGACTTGCAACCATTTGTTTATGACCATCTGAAATTACAACGGCACTGAAAAATGTGACTTACAGTATGTCCATTTTCCACACTTACAAATGTTGCAGCATCCCCATGGACATGTGATCAAAATTCAGACGCTTGGCATCTGGCATGTATTTATGATGGTTGAGGTGTCATGTTACCACCTTTTGTGACATGCAAAGTCAATGAGGAATCCAGATTCACTTAACAACCATGTTACTAAGTTAACAACTACAGTGTTTGACTTAACATATGTGGCAAAAAAAAGGTCATAAAATGGGGTAAAATTCACAACCATCTTGCTTAGCAACAGAAATTTTGGGCTCCATTGTGGTCATAAATCAAAGACTACCTGTATAGGTAATGATCAAAATTGATCAAAATTGACTTTGCATTGGGCCTGGAAATCTATTGATCATTAGTCCAGAAACTGTAAAATAATCTGCCATAGCAGGTTTCATTTATCAGCAGTTTTGTGCTTCATTCTGTACCAGTTGTAGCATCCTGACAACTTTGTAGGTAACATCAACATTGCCATTGCAAAAGAATGCCTTGCCCATTGATCTTTGTCAGTTGATTTGAATACAGGGAACATTGTGAACATTTTCATTCTCCGTTTACTAGGGTGTGTGTATAATAGGATTAAGAGGCTGATGAAATATGGAATCAAGTATTTTGTGTGATCACTCGTTCTGCTGCAAAGAACCAACTTTCATTATGGATTTTCATGTTAATGTAATAGAATAACACACTCGCTGGTTAATGTGTTTTTGAAAAATTGTCTCTTTTTTAAAAAAAAGAAAAAGAGAGAAAAAGATGAGAGTGTACATTTCAAAGTGCAAAGGGAGAGAACTTATTAAAGAGCTTTATTGCCACTCTTTTAGAAAGAAAAAAAAAAGGAAGGAAAATAATTTTAAAAATTTGAGCCTTTTCTCCTTCAATTCGTTTCCACTAAGAAGTATTAATGACTCCCTGAAGATACTTTGCTTAAGGCTACTGAATATAATTAAGTCAGCCTTCGTTGGCCATGTAGAAGTTTGAAGGGCCTTTGCTTCAACTATCTTCCATCAAAGCACCTCTTGAAAGACAAAAAAAAATCTACACAGCAAAATGGCTACTTTGTATCGCTTTGCATGACAAAAACAGGTTCTTTCTATGTGCATTGCATACATAGAAGCCATATTCTTCAAAGTGAAGTGGCCTTTTGAAACAGAGGAGAGCCAATTTGAGGCATTTAATCAAAGAATCCAAGTGGAGCAGGTCACCTTCTCAGCCTGAAGAACCTTGTTGAGATAAAGATCAGCCATTTCCCCAGCACTATAGATTACAATTACTGCATATTTTGTTAAGTATTTTTTTTCTTTAATTTCAATTACTAACATTTTGACACACTCAGATGAAGAGGAGGCCATTCAGGCTACTGAATCTAAATGACTGTTAAGACAGGGACTCCTACTTAAAGTATCTCTGACAAATATATCTCCAACTTCCACTTGAAGATGTCCACAAAAGAGTAGCTAACCACCTTCTTCAGTAATTGATGCTACTATCAAGATGCTCTTACAAGAATTTGATTTCTGTCCTTAACTTTTGTACTGAATTTCCTAACATGAAAGGGTACTTTGCGGAGTCCTTGGTGCTCTCTGAGCTTGGTTGTTTTGTTGCAGGCATTTCATTACTCAAACAAGGTAACATCATCAGTGCTAATGATGATGCGAAGACTAGCACTGATGACATTACATAGTTTGGGCAATGAAACATCTGCAAGAAAAAAACAAGCTCAGAGAGCGCCAAGGACCCCTCATTTCAACCCTGAGGTACAAATATTCTCCTTTTACAGTAGTTTGCCTCCCTGTTAACTTGAGATCATTCTTCTATTTCCTGTACTATGAATCAACAGAGAATTGGCCCTAAACCTTTTTTTTAGTTATACCCAGGTGTTTCCCCTCACCTTTTTTCAGTTCTTAACATGTATCATTCTGTAGGTCTTTCCTCATAGGTTTTGGTTTATTGTCACCTGATCATTCTCACTGTCATTCTCACTTTTGCTCCAATTCCCCTGAAACGTATGCCTCAAACTGGACAGAAAATCCAAGGTAGGATATAACCAATGTAGTATGTTATTGAAGAATTGCTTCCACTGATTAATGCAGTAATTTAAAATATTTGTAAAATGTCCCAGTTTATCCTCAGCAGGATGCAACAAAGCATTTTGGGGAGAAATGTTCTGTTGAAACAGTCTAAATGTGCTTTTTAGTAGCAGTTTCACACTGCTCATATATAGCTGGTGATCAACTAAACTAAATTTTAAGCATGTTTGTACCAAGTCAGGTATCCTCCATTTTGTATCTTTGTCTTTGATGGATGTTTCTTTTAGTGAATTATAAATAGAATTTGCATTTGCTTTTGTTGAATGTCATGTTATTTTCTATCCTTCACTCTAACTTATCAAGAACATTTTGAATTTTATTTCTCTCTTCCAGTTTTACAATTTGCAAAACTGATAATCTAACTTTTTGTTCAGGTACTTAATTAAAAGTCAAAGAATATTTAGCCCAGAACTAAAACTGAAATGCTGCATTACAATTTGATAAGAACCAGTTTATAGGCATTCTTTGAATGCAATTTCCAAATTTGCTTTGACATGTCATTCTGCTCATGATTAACTAATTTACTAAACAATTTCATATATTCTATGCCTCCTTTATATGTTATTTTTATTTAGATTTACTTCAAGCTTTGTCTGCAGCTATATTGACTTTTTTATCTTCATTTTCCCCTAATTGGAATTATTTAATTTTTTTTAAGTGTCACTTTTTGTAGGAATTGCCATTTGTTTTTGCTTTTCTTGTTTCCCTTCTTGTGCCATGAAATCCTACTTATCATTGTTCTGAATTTATTAAAATACTTTCTTAAAAACCATTGTATGTGCTGGATTACAACCAGATTCTGTTAATATCAGAATTCTAGTTCCCCACAGTTTCCTCGAATGATAGCTGATTGCTTTGTCCATTTCACCATCTTTCGAAAAACAAAGAGTTGAGAGTGAGGTAACTCAGAAATTTTCTGAATGGAATATGTCTGGCACAGTTTATCTCCCAATAGATGTTGGAGTAATTAAAATTCCCTATCACTCTTTGAACGATCTGTCATTTAATTTTTCTCTGGTTGAAAGGCTGGTAGTAGATACTGACAGAAGGGAGGTATTTATTCCTTTTTATACTTTAACTCACCAGCAGTTCAGATATTTTCCAACATTCTTCCCTTGGATTTCTGTGTAGACTCTCCTATTCAGTGACTGTTATTTCAAACATGAGGATCATCCTATTCAAATCTTCTGTTTAATAAGATTAAGTCTCAGTTACGCATACTAAATCATATTTGCCTTCCTGTAATGCATACAAGCTCCTCTTATTTTCTATATACTGATTATAAAAATACAGTCAACAGAAAACACAAATACGGTAAGTCAGCGCTCCTCTTGATATTTCATTGAGTAATTGAATAGACCCCTGTGATTATCTCATTTGCTTACTTCAGTACACAAATCTTTATTTCTGGGTTTTCATCTTTAAATTCCATAAGATCAGTTTAAAGTCGTCATGATCAATTTTGATGTCCTTTGTCACATGCATTGTTTCCAGCCTTTTTGAGATACAGCCAACAGCAGCATACAGCTAATACAGTAATCTAGCTGGCTACAGATATAAAATCCCTCCCATCAATATTATTTTTATAGCAAGTCATTCAGTGACTGTATTTTTCTTTCCTTTTCCAATTCTCTTCTGTTGCTGAAAAGAATAGAAATGTTTTCTTACCGCGTAGATCCTAAATATGACCAAAATCAAACCGGCCACTAGTCTCTATGAAGAAGAAAATGAGTCTTTAGAATCCAGACTAGTAATTTGTCACAATTAATGCATATATATTTCCATACGTGGCATCCATTTATTGCTACAAAGAAAATAAATGGGTACATCAGTCAAGATTCTTCCTGGTATTTACTTGCACAGATAGATTAACTACTGTATCCAGTAACATGCCAGATGCATTATGCATGCACATATGTGCATTTATCACCATGGAAAAATTTATAGTCATCAGTAACCCATCTCTACCATTGACTAAACTGCGTTAAGCAACTTTAAATTATCAAACTCTTATGGAAGGTAAGAGGCAAGGCAATACAGTGTAGGGCAGGAGTGTTAAACTGCCAGTCCACGGGCTGGATGTGTCATGCCGAAACTGCGCCCACCCCATTGCTGGTAATGGAGAAAAAGTCGCGATACGTCATGGCACGTCACCTGACGTTGTGAGTTTGACACCCCTGGTGTAGGGGATAAACCTTCATAGGTTTTTTCTTGTTATTTTTAACTGTAGCACTAGTTTATATAGCTCATTTCATTCTTTAATGTGTATTTTAAGAAAATGTTCAGTTTTCAAGTTGATTATCCACACATGTTCCTGTGTATAATCAGATAAGAAAATTTGTAATTTTTTTAAAGTAAGATCTATGTGTATGCTATGTGTATGTTTCAGATGGCACAGAGAAGGTTTTTTTTTATTTGCATTTGATTGTGGTTTAGCTCACTATGCATTTTTATATCAATGCCTAAATTAAACATTATTTATCATCTAAATTTTTCCTATTTTCAAATTTTGTAGTGCAGTTTCTTTTAAAGTAAATTAAGGAAAAGAGTTTATATAAATGAAAACATTTATATGTACAAATGTACATATGTAAATGTACAAAAGTGTATTATATTGCAGAGCAATGTTTGCAACTCCGTATATTAGAAAAAAATACAAATAGAAATGTAGAAATATACTAAAAGTAAGAATCTGAGAAAATTCAAAATTGATGTATTATAGTCATTTACACATAGTTTCAAATGAATGTAATTACATAATAAAATTTAAAAGGTTTCCTAATGCTTACTAAAGCATTTGACAATACATACTATACATACATACTATCACGGTGATCTTGTTTGTTATAAAGATATGAAAAGTCAGAAAAAGAATAAGGAATAATCTCTATTTATATGAATTTTTGAATTCTCTGAATGAGCTTTTTCCACCAAACCATTTGTCTATAATATAATGCATTTTTGTGTATTATGTTCACAGACATAGGACATTTTGTGGTTATCCCCCCCCCCCCCATTTCATAAATTTTGAAAAAGTTTTTCAGTGGAGAACTTTGCAAGAGATTTGATTGCAAAACTTCCATGTTTTGATTTAGAAGTTTGGAATGAAGTCATTTGCATTTTCAGCTTTCTATCTTTGTTAAATAATGGACCAGAACGAATCCTAGGTATAAAGAATAAAGGACAGAGATTTCAGTACAGTACAGTGGATGCTGCAGGAAATACAAGAGAAGCATTTGTGTTACAAAAATATTTTTACGGTGGACCTGTGGATCCTTGCCTTGAAATCTTACAACCCAAGGAGTTTAATAAATCACCTATTTTACTTGGCCATATGAAGGAATTTGTGGCACTGGTAACCTCTGTGAATGCCTGATGAATTTGGCCTGGTGGTTCTTCTCCCTGGCTGACAGCATAAAACCACCAGCAGAAAAGATGAGTCAACCCCCCCACACACACACACACATACACACACACTCTAGAGTAGAAAAGCTGCCATCTAAGAAAAGGCAGGGTGCCTGGGTGAATTCAAGCAGTTGTTAATTTAGCGGTAATAGAATTTGGATTCTGAGCAGCATCTACAGTTTCCCACCATGCATGAGTGAGCTATGTCTTGGGTGCCCTTTGGCTGGCTTTTGTTCTGGTTTCTGATGAAGGCAAGTTTGTCGCTTCCATCATTTCTGAGTTGCAAAGAATGCAAATTAAAGGCTGATTTGTGATGGACTGGAAAGCATGTTTTAAATAGGAAACAGGCCGAGCTACAAAATCTTCAAATTAAAACTTCTAAGGGAATGTGTTAGAATTCATGGTCTTGCGAAGATGACAGTTTTGCTGTTTAATCCTGATGCATGCACCCTGCCCCCCAGCAAGTTGTTCTCACTTAGCATTCAAAGAGAGGGTGCTGCCAAGCATTTTAAATAGAAGTAGACTCATTTTCATGTTAATATTTGCATTGGAGAGTTTTCTATTTTTCTTTGTTATGCCTTTCCTTGACACGCATTGTATTTTTGAACGGCATCAGAAAACAGAAATTCTGATTATAGGACAAACAAGTATGATTTGCGGTAGCTAGAGAAATTACTAAAAGAATGTGGATGTCATGTGATAGACACCAGGAAATACTGAGCAATAAAATAGATGACCCCTGAACCACCACAAAAAGAAGGTGTTTTTTTTAAAATAAAACTCTGATTTGTTATTGCCTTCCCCTGGCATCATGCCTAAAGTGGAACTAGAATTCATAATCTTTTGGTTTCTAACCTTAATCACACCACCAAACTAGTTCTTACATGCAATCCGTTATCACTGACCATAATGATAGATCGGTTGAGAACTAGGGATCAATAAAATATGGAGGGTCATTTTTTTCTCCATTCTTTATTTGGGGAGTTTGCTGTCTCTTGTTCTGTTTTGATCCACATGGTTACCTTAATTACTGGATTATTCTATTATAGAAAGCAAGATAAGATAGTCGGTCCTCTCCCCCCTCTTGTTCAATATTTATGTAAAGCCGCTGGGGGAGATCATTCGTGGCTTTGGGGTGGATTTCCATCAGTACGCTGACGATACGCAGCTGTACATTTCCACCCCAGGCCACCCCAACGATGCCCTTGACGTGATGGCCCGTTGCCTGGAGGCCGTACGGGTCTGGATGGGGAGGAACAGACT
>NW_015386369.1:1323204-1335628 GCF_001527695.2 Protobothrops mucrosquamatus | reverse complement strand
AATTACCCATGACCCATTATTATACTTTTCCATGTACACTGTTTATGAGATGTTTAAAAATGACAGACAGGATCAAAGATAAAAACCATGCTTATCATTTGCAATAGCAAACAGCTACAATATATATTTGCGCCTAATATTTTTCCCATATAAGATATGTGTGGAGTTTTTTTCTGTGTCCATGTGTCTGTACACTATATGCATACTTATTTGTATGAAACTTTCAGTTAGCTGCTATAGGTAATAGTATTAGTTAAATTAGTCACTTGAACCTGACAACATTTTAATCAGTGGCTGTCTCCTGCTTGAGCAGGGGGCTGGACTAGAAGATCTCCAAGTTCCCTTCCAGCTCTATTCTATTCCAGAATAGTGGCTTTAATGCACATTAAATAAAAGAAGGCTAGAATTACACAACAATTCAAAGTCAGTAGTTAAAGAAACAGACCTAATTATTGTTTTGCTTTAATTTTCATCTGCTTTTTAAATGGGGGAAAACACCAATAATTTAGAGATGTACATTAATTAATTTACAGAAATTCACTACCCTTTAAACTTAATATATCTTGTACACTAAGGACTAGAAATTCATTACCCATAACTTGAAAGTAGTGAGATGTTCTCAAAGAAGTATCTCTCAACAATTTTAGTATGAAGAGAAAGGAAGATATAAGAATACTGTTTCTTAGATGTCATCTACGGCATTGCAAGTGAAACAGTACACTGGGACTGGAAATGGGCAAATCATGTAGAAACATCCTTCAATATATTAATTGTATAAAATAGTGTTTCCCAACTTTGTCATCTTGAACATGTTTGGACTTCAACTCCCAGAATTCCCCAACCAACCTTGTTTGGAGTTGAAGTTCATACATCTTCAAACTGCCAAGGCTGGGAAATATTGATATAAACCAATAGAAGACTTCAGATTATCTTCCAAGGCGGACTTCCATTACAATAATCAATCTAGAAGTTAATAATAAAAGAATTAGGTTTTTGCTTTTCAAATGCAAGGAGACTCAGGGGAAACAATTTTCAGCATGTCTATTCCACTTCCTATGAAGCCTGGCATTGCAGGAAACTGTTCCTGGAGTGCCTGAAAGTGTTACTGCCATATTTAAATGCCATGTAGTTCAAAAGCCCCATGCAAATGAGCTGTAGTTAGAATGTAGTATTGCAGGCTAACTCTGTCCACAGCCTGAAGTTTGATCCTGCCCGGCTCAAGGTTGACTTAGCCTTCCATCCTTCCAAGATCAGTAAAATGAGGAGCCAGATTGTTAGGGGCAACATGCTGACATTGTAAACTGCTTAGAGAGGACTGCAAAGCACTGTGGGGCGGTATATAAGTCTCTGTGCTAGTGCTATTGCTATTGCTATTGCTATGCAGAGACCTTCAGCAAGACTTTTGAAGACCTTCCTTTTAACCTGGATAGGATGATTATCATCTGCCTCTGTATTAGTAGTAATGAGTTGTTTAAGTTCTGTGTGATCTTAGGGGATGGCTACTTGCAGGAGTCCAATAAATATAGAGTGCTGAATTCTGAAATGAGTTCAGCATCAACACCCTAAAGATCTGAATTCATCTGAAGTATTTGAGGAGTAGTGAGGCAGGATTTATTTATTTATTTTATTTATTTATTTAATCCCATTTATACCCCGCCCTTCTCCCGAGGGACTCAGGATATCTACAGGCAAGCCACAAAGCAGCAGGGCTATTTTAATTTTTAAAATACTTGTCTTAGGAATGATTGTATTTACAAACAACTCTACAAAGTTGAAGGGAAGCACCACAGTCAAGTGGCAAAGCTTCTACTCTGCAGACAAAATATTTCACATTTTCATCCTTGGCATTTGGAAATACTCGTTTATGTGTGTGTGTGTCCACACGTGAGTGTGTGTGCAACTGTACATGTATACTCCATACCTGCCAGGTTGCTGCAAAATCATGCCAGTCTGGACAGAATTTTTATAAACTGATTTAGAATCTAGTTAGCACCATCACAGGGGAAAATCAGCTTCAATGTGCAGTGCAGATAGGCAGATAGAAGTGATGAGGGGTGTTGTGTCCCGTGCCTGCAGAAGCAGGCGCGGGAAGTTGCAAGAGTCCCGGGCATTTGCAAAAGCTGCCCGGGACCAGAGTGAACGGCGCCGGCCTTGCGCGCATGCGCAAGGCGGGAAAGGACTGCCTTGTGATTGGTTGGAATTGCCCGGGGATCGGAGGGTATATATAGAGGCTTGCGCGCCTCTGGGCTTGTCGTTGTTCGTAGATTGGAAGCAGAGAATAAAGACTTGTTAGAAATGCATCGTCTCAAGCGCCATTATTCTCCGGACTTAACAAGTGTAATTTGGTTGGCATGAAAATGGATGTCCCTCTGGTTCTTTTCTGTATTTGATTCAAGGGAAACTGATAACCAGAGAGGCAACAGTCTTCTTGGCAAATGGAAAGACTAAACGTTTGTTATTCAAGTCAATATCTGTGGAAAACAATTCCCTACCACTATTTTTCCCATTCATCTGAGTTTCTCATTTGATAAAGACACAATTCTCCTGTTGGCAATAATTATCTCACTCAGCTTCCCTCCCTCTATTTTCCCTCTGTTGGGTGAATTTACTACTTTCTCATGAAACTTGGCATTTAAACTAGTCAGGAAATTTCTGCACAACTGTAAAACTTCATGTTAAAACTCAGTTTTACAGAAAAGGATGGAAAAGGGAAAGGAGCAAGGCCTGAGTGGATGGTTATTTTTGCATTGTTTGGTGTGGTGCTTTACATTCAGTTTGGTCTAGTGCAGCGGTTCTCAACCTATGGGTCGCAACCCCATTTGGGGTCGATCGACCATTTCACGGGGTTCGCCAAGCAAGGCTGTCTGCCATTTTTTTCCCCTTTTCTGGCGGGTGCCTTACCTCCCTTGAGCTGGGCCAGCTGGTGGTTGGCCTGCTCCGTCTCTGCCGCTTGCCAGCTACGCCTCGGCCGGCGCAGGGGGCGGAACCACACATGCGCGGCGCTCCCGGGCAGGGAAAGTCCTCGACTTACGACTGGTTGGGTAGTCCTCGACTTACACCCGGTTTAGTCCTTGACTTACGCCCGGTTTAGTCCTCGACTTACAACCGGTTGGGGGTCGCGGCATTAAAAAGGTTGAGAACCACTGGTCTAGTGTATGGATGTCCAATTTTTTAGCTTACCTGGACCATACTGAATTGTCTTGGGCTGCATATAAAATATATATGATAATATATAGTCAATGTGTATAAATAATAAACTTCATTTATTTTAATATATTTTATTATAACATTGTGTTGCCACATTGCTAGCTGTCTGGGGCTGCATGTGTCCCATGGGCCATGGGTTGGATACATCTGGTTTAGTGGTTAAGGAATCTGGCTAGAGAGCAAGAGACTGTGAGTTCTACTTTAGACTTAGGCATGAAAGCCAGTTGGGTGACTTTGGGCCAGTCACACCCTTTCAGACCAACTCACCAGGGTGGGTGTTGTGGAGAAAATAGAAGGAGGAAGGATTATTACTGTGTTCGCCTCTTTGAGTTATTTAGGAAAATAATAAGGGCAGGGGAAAAAAAATCCAAATAAAATAAATAATAACATACTTACAGGAGCACACAACTGTTGGTTCTATAGCTGGCCATCTTTTCTTTTCCCTGTAGGGCTTCAGAGGAGATGGAATTGATCACAATTGCTCTTCAAAAGGCAGAACACATTATTTATATATGCATCTTTGCTTTGTGTTACACAACACCACTAGCTTGTATGTGAAAGTAAATGGCTACGTTCTCCATCTAGTAATAATGAAATACTTTTTTAATTTCTTTTCTCTCTCTTTCTCCAGAAGGAGAGGGATAAATCTCTCCAAGAGCAAGTGATTTGTAGATTGCTATTTGTTTTTTTTCCCCCTCTACTGTATTTTTGCATCTATTAGACTTGTAGCACCACTTACAGACATTTTCATGGCATAATCCTTAGCTTTAGCTGATTCATTAAGTCTGCATTCTACTGAAGTATGGAACATATTGTTTTAAAATGAAGCACTATAGTTTCATAGTTTTATGTTATGTATGAGTGCTCCGGAAAATTAACTTGTAAAAGACAAAATGCAAATTGAGAGGAGTGTGTTTGGCCAAGAGGTTCTGAAAAGAATTTAACCAATTTGGCATCATTTGGGGGAAATGTCTGATGCAGGGTAGTACATCATAAAGCAAAGTAGCAATAGCAATAGCACTTATATACTGCTTCACAGTGCTTTACAGCCCTCTCTAAGCGGTTTTACAGAGTGAGCATATTGCCCCCAATAACCTGGGTTCTCATTTTGCTGACCTTGGAAGGATGGAAGGCTGAGTCAACCTTGAACTGGTAAGACTCGAACTGCCAAACTGCTGGCAGTCGGCAGTCTGCAGAAGTACAGTAGCCTGCAGTACTGCATTCAAACCACTGCACCACCCTGGATCATAAGTAAGAATTTATGTCATGATGCTTTTGTGCCTTTGAGTCAATGTTGAACTCTGCTGTTTGGCTGGACAAAGGTTTCATAGCAAACATTCAGAAGTGGTTTGCTATTGCCTCCTTCCCAGGACTGAGAGAGAGTGACTGGCTTAAGATCACCTCACTGGCTTTGGGCCTAATGAAAGACTAGAACTCCCAGTCTCCTAGTTTCTAGCTTGATGCCTTAACCATGGCCCCAAACTGGCTTTACTTTACTTTATTTTATATGTGTTTTAAATCAACTTCATAATGATGCTATTTGGCATATTAGCAAACCATGAAGCTAAAGGAACATTTAACTGATACCAGGATGCAGAATGCTGCAGATAGTCTGCTGCTGACAGCTTTTTTTTCCTCCACTATTTTTTCTTCATTGCTGTGATAGCCAAGAGTCAGTAATCAGAAGGAAATAACATACTTTCTCTGGGTTTATAAGGCAGTCAGGCACATTAAAAAGAGACCATCCACAGTTGATTGAGGCATGCCTCATAAATAATATGTTTCATTTAATATGCCATTGGATCTAAGAGGATCAAAAGCAAAGGATTAAGAGCTCACCTTTAATGTAGCAGATTTAATCACATTTGCCCCCTTTGGAGGATTAGTCTATCCATACTCTAAATAGATTTTCTTCTCTTTCTATAATAAATAATAATAATAATAATAATAATAATAATAATAATAATAATAATAATAATAATAATAATAATAATAATAATAATAATAATAAACAACAAACCTTATTTATGGCTTCATATTTGTTCACCTAGAACTCAAATATTTTTCCCCTCCTTCTCTTTTATATGCAGCTCAGTAACACAGTGATTATTTGGTAGTTTGGTTTGAAGAGTGATTTATGTATATCCTCCCAGCTTCTTTGATGACACATATTGGTGGTCTCACTCCAACATTAGCATTAACAGCTGCTGTCTATTGAAACAGAACAAAAAAGAGTGCTTTGAACAAGTTGCTTTAATCACAATAAACAGATGAAAAAAGAAGTGTCTTCTCTAAGACTGCAATCTTCATTGGATTTTTGACCAGCAGCACTTAGTTTTTACAGTCATTTAAAAATAAACTGATTACAATGCAGACCAAGGAGATAAACAGGTTTATCTTACCAATCACAGTTCAGTTTGTGCACAGACAAATGTGTATACATCTTTATGGATTGCAAATAGCTGAACTGCTCAGGAAAATAAATCCATGCAATAGAGGGAGAACATGGTCATAAAATCAAAGCAGCAATGACAATAATCAAATGCCATAAAATTGTGGATTATATTTACAAGTAGTCCTTGGCTTATGACCAGTAACTTATGACTGTTAGACATTACCATGATTGCATCCTCCCCCCAACTCACATGATTGCATTTTGAGAGCTTGGCAACCAGCTCATGTTTACAGTCATTTTGTAGTGTCCCATGGCTATGTGACCACAACCTGTGACTTTTTTTTTGTCAGTTTCCAGTGTTTATTTTCAATTTTAGGAGAAACAAAAATGCCCATTGGGAGAAATTGATTTGCTTAACAGTTGTGGTGTTCACTTAACAACTGCAGCATTTGCTTAATGCCTGCTGTGTTTGTTTAACAACCACCACAAAAATGTCAAAAAAATCAAGTCTGGTCATGTGATGCATCAACTTATGACCGCAACATATTATGACCTTAATTCCATGGTCAGTTATGATCATAAATTCAAGACTACTTGTATACATTTGTTTTTTAAAAATAAACTAACACTTTGGGGCTCTAAAAATTTTGATATTTCAGACTCTGTCCTAACAATTTTAAATGGAATTAAATTGCAACAGGAAGCCGTATAATAGGTTCCAAATGGGTTTCACCTGAAATAGAAATATCCCTTGGCATACATATAATACCAACTGTCAATGCGGGCTGTTTGCTTTTGGCTTAACGTGGGACACTGATTCTGCCAGCACAACTGCTCAACATTTCTGGGGTGGCCACCAATATGAGAAAGGCTGCTGTGCACCTAATTGTGTGACTTTTATCAAAACTCTCAAAACACTCTTCAAAACAGCGAGTCCTTCATTAAACCAGCCAACTAACAACCAACCAACCAACTAATCAACTAACCAAGTTATTGCTGACCCATCAACATGTATTTCTATCCACAGAAACTTGCTAAGTTCCACATTTATTCAAAACATGTCCTTTATTTTGAAGTAAAATTTTCTGGCCACAGTAAATCAAAGGAGATGCTGTAGCATTTTCTTCAAATGAATCTTCAACTTTGACTGCAGAAGCATTCCCTCAAAAACATTTCAAAGGCCAAAAAAAGAAACGATGCCAATTCATGGAGCAATTAGATATATCGCCCAATTTCTTTGTCTTCTACTTATCTTATAAATCATACACACAGAGGCAAAAAAACCAAAATCTTGAAGAAGCTACTTTCAGTGAGAAGAGAATTGGTCATGGCTGAGCCTCGGTGACACAATTCTCAAGCAAATGTCTTCTTAATCAGATTAAAGGACCTCTGTTTTGCTGTTTGCTATGCTAAAAAAACACAGGCCAATCAGCTCTGAACAGCCTCCCTTAAGAAAGCAAGGATGGAAAATTGCTGATGTGACAACAGCCATAAAATCTCCCTGCTTTCATCATCCCCAAAGAGTTTAATAAGGTAACCTTGGCCTTTTTAGTTTTATTTTTTTTTCAAAAAGTTTCTGAACACCAAAGAAAGATTACCACTTTGATTTTTAACTTGAAATGAAAGAGGATGCTCTTTGTTGATCTGAACAAAGAAGAAAAAACAGCTGGTGTCTTTTTTTTAAACAAGCAGAAGCATAATTTAGAGAGGAATGTGTATGTACAATAGGAATTAGGTATCCTTCTTATATCATGTCCTGGTTTTTGAAGAAAAAGTCCAATATGCTCTGGAATACTAGGAAAGGAAAGCTGAATGTGCTACATGGAACAAACAAACTGACCAAAAAACAAAACAAAAAGCAAGCTTTTTGATCTGACCTATAGAATTGCCCACTAATTTGCTTATGTTTCTAAACCTTTAGGAATGTGATATTACATAAAAAAAAATTGATTTTGTTTGTATGAGAAAGAGAGGGGAGAAGGAAACCAGGAAGAAAGGGCCAAGGAGAGTGCATTTCTCTTATAAAACATAGAATATCATCAGTGATGTAAGGGACCTTGGAGATTTTCTAGCCCAACCCCCTGCTCAAGCACGAGACCCTATACCAGGGGTGTCAAACTCACAACATCACGTGATGTGTCATGACGAATCGTGACTTTTTTGCCATTGCCGGCAATGGGGTGGGCACGGTTTCGCTATGATGCATCCGGCCCACGGGCTAGCAGTTTGACACCCCTGCCCTATACCATTTCAGACAAGTGGATGACCAGTGTCTTCTTAAAAGCCTCTAGTAAAGAAGCACCCACAACTTCTGAAGGCAAGCTGTTCCACTGGTTGATTTTTCTCACTATCAGGAAATTTCTCCTTAGTTCTAGGTTGCTTCTCTCTTTGGTTAGTTTCCATCCATTGCTTCTTGTCTTGCCTTCTGGTGTTTTGGAAAATAGGTTTTCCCCCTCTTCTTTGTAGCAGCCCCTCAAATATTGGAATACTGCTATTTTATCACCCCTAGTTCTTCTTTTCACTAGGCTAGACAGACCCAATTCCTGCACTTTACATCATATTTCTGGTTTCAAGCAACCTAATTATATTTATTGCTCTTCTCTTCACTCTTTCCTGGGTCTCAACATCTTTTTTAATATGGTGTTGATCAAAACTGGGTGCAGTATTCCAAATGTGGTCTTACCAAGGTCTTATAAGAGATACTAACACTTCACATGATCTTGATTCTTTCTCTCTATTAATGCAGCCTAGGATTGCATTGGCTTTTTTGGCAGCTGCAGAACACTTCTGGCTCATATTTAAGTGATTGTCTATTAGGACTTCAAGATGCCTGGTCTTCCTATTATGCCATCACCACATCCACCACCCCCCCAACACTCACACTGCTGACTCATAAGCTGAGACTTTCTAAGCATTGTCAGCTTCAAGTTCAAAATCGATAAAATTCCTTTGGATGGATGCTGAAGCATGTTAGCAGTTTCTATGGGGATTAAGAGGTGATGAAGATTACAGTTTAAGAAATTTAGAGACAAAGGTTGCACACTGCCCCTGCACTGTAGGACACCCTTCCCTCTGAGGTAAGGAAAGCCCTCAGTCTCTTGGCATTTCCCAAAGGGTTGAAAACCTGGCTGTGCAGCCTTGCGTGGAGGACACAGAGGCCCACACAACATGGGGCTGGCTGGCCCCATGAGAACCACTCACACACACTTGTATTAATAACTACTAACCACCCATCTTGGAATTTTTCACCTTTTCAAATTTTAAAACATTTTTTTTATAATTTTAAAACTTTCTAATCTTAAATTAATTCTGATTTTAATGTTAGTTTTATTGATTATATTGTACCCCACACAGAGCCCTTCTTTGAGAGAGATGGATGGTTAAGAAATACAATAAATAAATAATGGAATGGAATGGAATGGAATGGAATGGAATGGAATGGAAAGGAAAGGAAAGGAAAGGAAAGGAAAGGAAAGGAAAGGAAAGGACTCTAAAAACCAACCCCAAAATAAGAGATATAATACAAACACTGAACAAAGTTTTCTCATGAGGTTTCTTGCTTTTCTTTTCTTTTTAAATACAGGAATGAAGGAATGAAATCAATGCACATTTTAGTCTTGCTGCAGTTATCTGGAACAGCTGGGGCAATTAATTGGACTTAACTTCAACAACAAACAGCCTTTCCTAAGTAGAGCTTTAAGGGATGTTTTCTTCAACTCACTGTCATTCAGATGTGTTAACTTTTCTAATGAGCACTAAGCAAGGCACAGCTCCCATCTTTGGCTAGGGAAATTTGGAGTACAATGGTTCAGGGAGATGTTTTAGAGCATGCCAACAGCATTGGAAGAATCAGACATTCTTTAGCAGAAACTCAGTACTGGGAGATTTGACTGCTTTGGTTCATTTTTGCCTGGCTAGAATCTGTCCTCAGGTCAGAAAACTTCTGTCAATCTTCCTCCTCTGGGAGAGCAAGTTATGTTTGAAAAGAGGAGGATATAGAAGAATAAGCCTAAGGGGGCCCAGTTCCAAGTAAACAAATTTCTTTGAAAGGATGCTGAAGGAGCTCATTCTGCAGAAAGCCTTGTATAACCCAAGGAGAAATTAAAGCTGTCTATGCTATAAAGCTGTTTCCACAGCTGTAGGGTTGCTGCAGATATTTTTGTGTAACCCAGACTTAATGTGGGATTCTATGGCATTAGGGCCAATTTTTACTTCTATAGCTTTTTGAGTTTCTCAAGAGGGAACTGGCGAGAACATGGTTCCACTGGCCTCAAGGCTTTCCTTATGTAATGTGCTGCCATATGTCAACCGTTTCCCATTTGCAGGCTTTTGTAAGCAGTTGAATTCGCTGAAGGAATCTTGGGCAAGGTAAGAACACAACAATTGGCCTCTTGGAAGAAATAATAGTACCAAATCTTGAAGGCAAGACAAGAAACAATAGATGGAAACTAATCAAGGAGAGAACCAGCCTAGAACTAAGGAGAAATTTCCTGACAAATGAGAACAATTAACCAGTAGAACTGCTTGGCTTCAGAAGTTGGGGTGCTCCATCACTGGAGGCTTTTAGAAGAGACTGGACAGCCACTTGTCTGGAATGGTATAGAGTTTCCTGCTTGTGCACAGGATTGGACTAGATCAGAGGTCCCCAACCCCCAATCCGTGGAACAGGACCGGACCGTGGCATGCCAGCAACTGGTCCACACAAACAAAGAAAGCCCCATCCACAGGATGCAGGCAGCACACAAAACCATGCCCCTTCCAGTCTGTGGAAAAAACCTCTCTCCACGGAACCGGTCCCTGGTGCCCAAAAATTGGGAACCTCTGGACTAGATGACCTCCAACGTCCTTTCCAACTCTGTTATTCTGTTAGGGATGCTTTAACTGGATTCCAAGACAGAGGAGGAGGATTGTCTTGATGGCCTAAATAATAGTGTGATTTATGGGACCCAAAAGGGAAAGCAATATTTCTCTGTGGTTTAATCCCTGATTTGGTTTTATCATGTCCAATCCAACCTTATAACCTTATAACCAAGGCAGAGAATCAAAATGGGCAAGAAGGCAACCATGGTATCACAATACAAGCCCTTCTCCTTTTGTATACGTATCAACATCACATCCACAGGCAAAAGGGGCAGAGTGTGCATTGTAATGCCATATCCACTATTTTGCCTGTTTTGACCTCCTCCCCTGGATGCTGCTGTCCACACATTTGCAAGGTAAGATAAGTTAAAAAAGAAGACAAAATATGGAATTGCCTTTACAAGGTTGATTTGCAAGAATGTTTTTGGCTTCTGCCTGGCAGAGCTACTGATCTAATACGGAAACTGTTCTGACTTTGAAAAGCCAGCTCTCATGAGATACACCAGGGAGGATCTTTCTAGCAATTCACTCTAAACCTGTCAGTTGCCAGGTCTTCAAACAGCAGGGCAGACTGGTTGGAGAGTCCCTTAGTTTCTGCTTTGTTAATTAAATTAAAAAAGAATCTCTAATTGGGAACAAATTGCATTAACAAAACGACAATCTTGCAGATATTGCAAACAAAATTATAGAGGTTCTAGAACTGTAAGGTATTAAACTCAATGGGATGAATTGAAAGGGCTTGCTGAGAATCTAGCAGTGCATTTTCTCTCAAACAGATGCAAAAGACTGAGTGATTCCCATAAATGTGCAATCTGTTCTGATAATATAGTGCACGTTTAAATTAGCCAACTCCCACCTACCTTAACACCTGGAGCCCTTAGCAATGTTCTTACTTTTCTTTCATTTACCCCTCTTTCTAGGTTGCAATTTCTGTATCCAAGACCGATTTAGTCCAGTTCACTCTTCCTCTGGGAGGGGCAGTGTGGTGGCTCAGTGGTTAAGATGCTGGGATTGTCAGCTGCAAAGCTGGCAGCCCAGGTTTGAGACCTGAGCACCACATGATGGGATGAGCTCCTGTTCTCTCCCCATCTCCCATCTTCTACTAACCCAGCAGTTCAAAAGCATGCAAATGTGAGTAGATAAATAGATACCACTTGGTTGGGAAGGTAACAGCATTCCCCATGCCTTGGCATATAGTCATGCTGGCCACATGACCACAGAAATGTCTTTGTACAGCACTGGCTCAATGGCCTTGAAACAGAGAAGAGCACTGCCCCTTAGAGTCAGCAACGACTAGCGGAGTAAAATCTGCAGAGACTCCTTTTTTTTAAAACTCCTCCTCTGGACCAATCAAGTCTTATCTTGCCAAATTCCCCCCCCCCATCCCAATTCACTGGTCAAATTTCCTCTCTGGTAGAAACTTGCTAGCCTCTTTCCCTCCATTGACTGAGCATGCTGACCAATATTTCCAAGCTCTCCTTCTTCTCTAATCTGCTGTCAAGAGTGAAAGTCCATCTGGAGGGAAGAAAGCCTGGCACTTTCTCCCTTTTTATTTATTTTATTTATTTATTTATTTATTATTTTAATTTGTATACCGCCCTTCTCCCATAGGACTCAGGGCGGTTCACAGCATATTAAAAACAAATAATATACACAAAATACAAAAAATACAAAATACAAAAATACAAAAATACAAAAAATAAACCCCGATAAAAGCCGAATTAAAACCAAATATTATCAGCTGTGTTTCCGATTAAAATACATTTAAAATTATCCCTGCCTAAAATCCTCCCTAGGTCAGGCCCGCTTGCTGAAAAAGCCATGTCTTGAGGGCGCGGCGGAAAGTAAGGAGATCCGGAATCATCCGGATCTCGGGGGGTAGTTCATTCCAGAGGGTGGGGGCACCCACAGAGAAGGCCCTCCCCCTGGGGGTCGCCAGCCTACATTGCTTGGCCGACGGCA
>NW_015386369.1:1305951-1322171 GCF_001527695.2 Protobothrops mucrosquamatus | reverse complement strand
ACAGATATTGTGCAAAATCCTCGGCCCTCCCCTCCAGAGGATCCCCCCCTCCCCTCAGTTGGAGGAGAGAGCGGGTCACCCTGAAGAGGGCGGCCGGGCGATTATCTGATGACGCGATGAGCGAGGAATAGTAGTTAGCCCTAGCCACCCTCATCGCCACTAGGTAGGATCTAACATGTATCCTAACCCGTGTTCGGTTTTTACCTCTCTTGCTTACTCATAAGTAGACATTCTCTTTTGAAGTTGCTGTGAGTATCGGCGTCACACCCAGCACTGCAATTCAGTTCCATAACCAGCTTTCAGAGTTTCATTTTTTACTTTCTGCCTTTAGATGTGCCTTACTAACTCCAAAGTAACAGCAGCAATCTTTCTCTTAATCCAGCGGTTCTCAACCTATGGGTCGGGACCCCATTTGGGTCGATCGACCATTTCACGGGGGTCGCCAAGTAAGGCTGTCCGCCATTTTTTTCCCCCTTTTCCAGTGGGTGCCTTACCTCCCTTGAGCTGGGCCAGTTGGTGGTCGGCCTGCTCCGTCTCTGCTGCTCGCTAGCTACGCCTCGGCCGGCACAGGGGGCGGAACCACGCATGCGTGGCGCTCCCAGGCAGGGAAAATCCTTGACTTACGACCGGTTGGGTAGTCCTCGACTTACGACTGGTTTAGTCCTCGACTTACGACTGGTTTAGTCCTCGACTTACGACCGGTTGGGGGTTGCGGCATTAAAAAGGTTGAGAACCACTGTAATCGCTTGCCTTTGTTTATCTTGCTGCATACAAAGATTTGTTTCTTCTGATTTCTGGGTCATAAACTACAAATCCTTGCTAGTCAGGTTTTAAATTTCTTCCTTCCGGCAAAATCCTCCAACTTTATTCCTTCAATTTTTCTCAATACTAAATGAAGTCAACTAAATTATATTCAGGTTCAAATTATCCTTCTCGGACACATACAAAGCCCTGGCTCTCTGTGACTGGGAATGCTGGGAAATGTGGAAGGAAAAAGAAGAAGAGGATGACCAGCAGGAGGGCAAATGGACTCAGTTGCTGTTGCCACTGAAGAGCTGAACAACCAAGTTACAAACAGATCATCATGAAGAAAAATCTATCTATGCACTTGTTAAGAATTGACAACAGCTTGAGGACATGTACTCATTCAATCAATCAGATTGTACTAGTTGGTTGAATAAACCATGATTAAAACTATCCATGGTTTAAAATGTGTAAATGTTGCCACTTGCATGGAGTGAAAGCAGCTCATAAGTTACTTTCAAGAAGATCTTCTCACAGTCTGAACATCCAGTAATGGGGAGGCTAAGGTAGTCCTTGACTTATGACCACAATTGAGCCCAACATTTCTGTTGTTTGAGACATTTGTTAAGTGAGTTTTGCCCCATTTTACGACTTTCTTGCCACAGTTGTTAAATTAATCCCTGGAGTTGTTGAGTTAGTCATATGGTTGTTAAGTGAATCTGACTTCCCCATTGACTTTGCTTGTCAGAAGGTCGCAAAAGTTGATCGCATGACCCTGGGAGACTGCAACCATCACAAATATGAGTCAGTTACCATGGGGATGCTGCAATGGTCATAAGTGTGAAAAATGGTCATAAGTCACTTTTTTCAGTGATGTTGTAATTTTGAATGGTCATTAAACAAACTGTTGTAAATCAAAGGCTACCTGTATTTAGATTCCAGACACACTGATTTTATCAAGTGACACATGACACAATAATCAAATAATGTCAGTGGAATTTGACTTTATTACACTTGCCCTGAGTTGGATCAAATAAATGTGGTGAAAACTCTGAAGATGGAGCAACAGGAAAGGCATCCCTTAATAATTCTGTAACCCAAATAAAAGGAGAGAGAGAGAGAGAGAGAGAGAGAGAGAGAGAGAGAGAGAGAGAGAGAGAGAGAGAGAGAGAGAGAGAGAGAGAGAGAGAGAGAGAGAGAGAGAGAGAAATTGACAGTCTTTATACAAACTCTTCATAAACCATTCTCTACATAAATGGTCATTTTGAGAGACAAGGTCAAAATGGACATGAAATTATTTTTCTAATTAGTTTGTATTCCAAATGACAGCAATAACAACTCAGAAGCAGGATCAGCAGGGTTTTTTTTTTTTACTTGAGGTTATGAAACCGTGTTTTGTTTAGAATAATTTTAATATATTTCAGTGACAGACACAGATATAATTTCATCTGTGATAAAACTGAAACCAAACCAAAGGGGATTGTGCTCTTGCATGAAAGGATAAGTATGGAATGCAAACATTGTGGATAATTTTTTAGACAATATTATTATTGTTTAATAGCCAAATGTTAAACATAAGCCTACTCAGAAATAAGTCCCAATGAATTTAATCAACTTACTGCTAAGTAACAGGTATCAAACTGCAGCTTAAGAAACTGAAATAGTTTCACTCTTAAAGCTGCATGAAGTGATAACATGTTCATAATTATTAAAAGAAACAGGAATGTGATGTGTTTTCAAATCTGGAAAGGCACAAAATGACTGACATTGTCAAATGATTTCCAAAGCACTGAACAATTCTAAATACATTGCTATTTGTATTTGTATATTTGAGTTCTTCTGAAGGAGTAATAATCGAAAAATTGAATCATTTTTTTAAAAAATTAGATTATTGAAATAAACAGATTAAACACTGTAGTTTATTCTTTGTCTTGCTGGGAAATGTAGTTCTTTGAACCTTTTAAGGTAGTGACTATTAGGGGCATTAAATGTAGAATCACCAAAGAAGAGAGATCCTCTTTGTTCCTCTCTTTTTTTCTGCTTTCCTCATTCCTTCTTCTTTTTCACCCCCATTAGGACATACAGTTTAGGAATGCAAGCTTTCTATTGAATAAATAGATAAAACCTTACTTGTCTTTTGGACCTTCAGCATCTTTCTCTGGATATTTCTGTTGGACTCAACACGTATGCTCTGCTATACAGGTAGTCCTCATCTTGCAACAGTTCATTTAGTGAATGCTCAAAGTTACAACGGCATCAAAAAAAAGTGACTTATGACCATTTTTCACACTTATGACCATTGTAGCATTCCTACGGTCAGTGATCAAAATTCAGATACCTGGCAAATGACTCACATTTGTGACAGTTGTAGTATCCTGGGGTCATACGATCACCTTTTGTGATCTGAGAAACAAAGTCAATGGAGAAGCCAGATTCATAACATAAATTCCTTTGCAACAGCCTATTCGCCTTTTTGTCATTCACTCTGCCCATCACAGAGGTCACACTTTCATCAGAGCACGGTCCTCCTTTCCATCTCTAGTCTTCTTTTAAACAAGTACTTTTTGTCTCAGCATTTGATGCAACAACTGGAAAGGATTTGAATTTTTCATTGTGATGTGCAGACTTAAATAGCTCTCTTTGATCACTCTGTGGGCTTCACTTTGGTCTTTGTGAAACTTCAAGACGCTACTCAACCTTTGCTATGGTCATCTTCTTTGAGTGGGATTTCTCTAAATATTTATTTTTTTTGCTCCATATCTAGAGTGCAAAGCCTTTTTTCCAACTGGCATTTAATGATATCATTTAGCAATGCAAAAAGAAAGGGCATAACTCACACTAGGATTCTTTAATTTACTAAGGAGATAAACATCAGGCTGTTATCTCTGAATTAATTGCCAAGTCTTATCCTTGGCATTTAAGGGAATCTCTATAAACTTCAGGAATTTATATCAGCAGATATTTCACAGCTAAATTACCTGTAGAGAATGTTTATGTCCTTTGCCACATCAAGATGATTTTGCTGAATTTTAATTACATTTATGGTTTACCTGGCTGACTGCCCACTTATCTGCAAAAAAATAATTATAACAAAGAAATAATATTAAGGCCTATTGGCTGCATTTAACTTGCATGATGTGAGTATCCATTGCATTCCCAATAACAGGATTTTATGGTCTTTGTGATCATATTATCATAGTTTGGCATAATAAAGTAATGAAAATATTTTACTCATTTATGGAACCCCTTCAATCTTTCTTTCATATAAATCATGATTAAACCAGTATTCTTCAAAATCATATAAATCATGATTAAACCAGTATTCTGGAAGATGACTACCAATTTTAAAACTAGCGAGAATCACTAGCCCATGTTTTGATACCCTGGTGTACTCTAAAGTGCATTGCCACATATTTCTGATTAAGTGAGGACCTATGATTAATTCAAGATTTGGTCTGGTTAAAATTGCTGCAAGAAAATTTGGTTACCCACTGTTCGAAATCATATTGGTTTTTCTAAATTCCTCTTTCAAACACTTCTAAAGTGATGTGTATAGAATACTTCAAATGGGGTCACATGAAAACAGTATCAGCCAAACAAGAGGGGTTGATCAAAATTGTTGACAGCGAAAGTTTAAGCATATTGTGATATTTTTTATGAACACACGTTATGTACCTCATATGTTCCTATTACTTTCTGCAAAAACGATTTATTTTGCCAGCTGAAGAACCAAAATCAATTTCCTACCCATCAGGTTTTATCACTTGAATTGGATAGAAATGTTATTTGCATGCATGGACTATTCTAATCACTCCTAATGGATCTTTGAATGACACATTTGTCCTTAAGTCTTCTTTAACATCCAATACTGCTGAGATCAGGGTTAGTTTCAGTAGCATCTGGAGATAGATATCATTTTATTCATCTGTTCAGAAATCTAGTAACGGTTGGCATCCTCTTAATCCATTGCCAATTGCTTCCGTGTACTGAGACTCATTTTATTCCTTGTTAAAGAACCTTTAAACTTAAACCAAATTTCCCTCAAAACTTATACAATTGCTTTTCACTTTTTAGTTCATTTTCCTCTTTCTCCACAAATACTTAGTTTATGCTGAGAAGTAATTAATCCATTCCCTATTCTTCATCTCTTTTGGAACAAACACAAAATAAACAATATTTTAATTCAGCCAATATTTTGAAGGAGTCCTCCTACATAGTCCTCATCTTACATTTCAGTATTCTACTCGCAGTTGCACAAAGCCCAGTATTGCATATGATCTGTCTTTAGGATTAGTTGTTTTAGTTGGAAGCATAACTTATATATTAAGAGGGTAGAGCGCCACCTTGCATTGAACTTAAATATTCCCCTGCCCAGCTTCTCAGCTACACAATAATGGCTTAGCATATGCTATTATACAGGGCTTTTTTTCCTCATAGAACGCCCAGAACGGAATTCCGGCACCCTTTTTGGATGGAACCTTGTAGGGTAGGCAAGGCAGGTTGTATGATGTGTGAGTTCTGGCACCTTTTTTTTTTTTTTTTTTTAGAAAAAAAGCACTGCTATTATAAATACAGAATCCTCAAAATGTTTGGACCCTAAGGCAGTCTAAAAATTAAAAGAGCAGATAATCTTAAAACATATGTATAAAGGTCATCTCTGTTTCTTAGCCCAGAGAGCCAGCATTGTCTGAAGACACTTCCATGGTCATGTAGTCAGCATGACTATACATCAAGGTGCACGGAATGCTGTTACCTTTCCACCAAAGCGGTACCTATTTACTCGCATTTGTGTGCTTTCAAACTGCTATGTTTGCAAGGAGCTGAGGGGGGGCAAGTAATGGGAGATCAGTCCATTGCACGGTGCTGAGGTTTCAAACCTGGGCTGTCAGCTTTCCAGCTGACAAGCTCAATGTCTTTAATCACTGAGCCATTGCTCCCTCAACAAACATATAGATAAGTGGAAATCTAAAAAAAAAATAAATCTAAAAGCTGTCAGACTAGGAAGATCCAAACTTGCCTGAAAATGGTCCTTGAAAAAAGGACTAACCTGAACTCCCTTCAGAGGGACTGCCATATTTTCTGTTTATTTGTTTATAGTATTTTGACAGTGCCACACTCCACAAGGACTGGATATAGTTAAAATAAAAAAATCATCAGGACAATAAATTAATATAACATAACCAAGAAAATCCATAACAAAACACAATGACAAATTCAACATTAGCATTAAAGTCAATAATATTAGGTTTCCAACTATCAGTTCTCAATTCACTCTTCTGAATAGTTCCATTATCATAGCCTTCCTGGCTCAGGTACAATTAGATTTTCAGTGGAAGACTGTTCCAAAGAGTGGGTGCTGCTATTGGGAAAAACATATTTCTCACTTCCCCCTCAAAAATTTTATAGGGGAGGAAACTTCAACATTATTTTATAGGATGCACAGATAGGGTGGGTAGGATCTGCTTGAAGTAGTTGGTTCTCCAGGATCTCCTCCTTCAATGAATGTGCACATGGAAGTGTGCAAAAGGGATTCCGAACACAAGCCATTCCTTTTTTGGTACCCAACAACTAATGATCCCCAGCTGACACAGTGCAGTCCTGTTGCTTGCTGCAATTGGCCTTCTCCCATTTCCTTACAGATTTCCAATCATTGCCTTGTTACCAAAAGTAACTAGTTCCTTGAACTCCCTACAAAAGAGCTAGGAAGTCCACAGTGTAATGGATAATAACTTCTTATATGAATAAAGCCACAAGCTAATTTTAACTACATGAATTACTGCCTGAAATTATTTGACATACTGAGCTCTGTTCACAGACCTGTCTGGCAAATATTTGCTATTTCACACAATTCCCTTTATTCACACAGATTTCAGAAAGGGTCCTTTTCCTCTCTCTTTCACTTACATTCCATCTCTCTTCACTCTTTACTATTCAAAAGTTGTTATTATTTGCATCATTGCCCATCCAGAAACAGGAAAAAATACCTGGCGAATTCCCCACACCACTTCTGGTCCCATGCTATAAATAATGGACGATGAATAGCAAATTAGCAATGTGCACGCTGTTTGGAAGGAAAGAGCCTGGAGGCTGAAATGTGTTTGCATAAACTATAAGTCAAACAATTACCCAATGACAAATGCTTTCATAAAAATCCAAATAGGTGTGTGGTTCACTCAGGGTGAATGCTAACTTTTCACCTAAATTATTCACAGAAAACAATTGAGCCAAGGAAATTTGTTGTTGACAAATCTAAGGTATTTCTTATGGGGGTCTTGAGGATGAATAATTTGAGCTAGTCATACCCAGAGCTGGATTTTAAATCAACTAGAATAGCACAAGAGAGATTTTACCAGCAATACTCCTGAAACCAATGAAAACTCTTTTTAATACAGAGCGTTTAGCAGACTTGGTTTTTTTTCCCAATGCAATTCAAAAAGAATGCATGACAAAGAGGAGAGAAGAATGATCAAAGTTTTGGGGGAGAAGGACATTCCAAAGATGTTCCATCATTGCCCTCTAAAAATACTTGGCAGAAATGGACTCAAATAGAAGTTCGCCTTGGAATAAAAAATGGAACAGAAACATTTTCTGGACCTATTATTGAATAGTAATTGAGGTGAGTTGATTCTGGTTTGGATTGATAGGAAGAACAGCATCAACTGGAAGTAATAAAAATGAATAGCTGAAGGGTCATTTCTTTTAGCTCACACCAGAAAGAAAGCTCAAACTTCAGGGACTATAGAAAGTATATTGTGGTCCATAGATCAGTAAAAAGACTATTGCCAATAGATTTGTGCACTGTACATATAGATGGATTTACTCACTTTCTATGGCTGTCCGCTTCCAGCAAGTGACTCTGGGCCACAAACAATCATAAAACAGTTTAAAACAATTACAGGATAAGACAAATTAAATATATATGACAGCTGGGAAAAATAATCACCATGTATTTATGCTGTATGTAATATGAGAACGGGGACAGGGATAGGGGTTGGAGAGAGATTTTATAGTTTGCTAAAATGCTTTGTAGCAATTTCTGGATAGATTGTGTGACTTGGTGAAGTGCAGGGTGATTTGAGGAAGCCAAGCAAGGTTTTGATAAAAGTAGTGCAATGCAGGGAGCACACGAGTATTTGAACTGCTGATAACAAAAAAGGGAACACCTAGCCCTTGCTCAATTAATAAAGTCCAATGCAGCCCCTAAACTCATCCAAATGGAAATCTGCTCTTAAAAATGCAGCAAAGAAGGATGGGTTTATCCATAACTTTAATGTAAGTGAAGAATAAAAGAAAGAAAAAAGCAGTTTCAAAATTATTTCTGTGAGATCCAAGGCAGCTAATGTTGGTTAGACACTCTACCCTACAGTAAGGATTTATATTACCTATGTGAATAGCCAATTTGTTTCAAGCACAAGTTATCATTATTAAAATTTAAAGGTAAAAGTCGCTAAAAGTGGTCCCTTTCCAGTCACATCCATGTGACCCACTAGAGCTGGGAGGCAAGGAATGTTGCATGTACCATCCCCTAAGGAGATACATCTGGGGGGACCTATAAGAAGGGCCTTCTCTATGGTGACTCTCTCCCTTTGGAATATCATCCCTTCAGAAATTAGACTGGCCCCCACTCTGACACTCTTTCGTAAGGCCCTGAAGACGTGGTTTTGCCAGTGGGCCTGGGGAACCCAGAGTGGGATGGAGCCCATCAAATGGCTTATTTGACTCTGTGTTGTTGCTTGGGAGAGAGGTATTGTTTTTTTGTTTTTTTTATACTGTGCGTTTTTATTGCCTGTAAGTTGCCTAAAGTTGCTGTGAGTGACTTTGTAATATAAATTTCTCAAACAAACAAATAAATGCATAGTAAATATGAAGGAGCTCCATCTTCCTAAAAATTTTGAGCAGGTCTGTGTTAACTTGTATCTAAGTAGTTATTACATGCAGGACTAGAGAATCTATGCATCATAAAGTTGCTAAGGTTGGGAAATACTGGTATAGCTCAAGGCTCATTATGCCTTACATCAATCAACCACCATTAACAGTAACCCCATTAGCTACAGTGATGGTAGACTCTGCTAGGTCTTCTAAATTCTTCTGTAGGCTGGCACAGGGTCTGAAATATAAGCATTTCAATTGTTTATTACCTTTATATCCCACATGTCCTTATGGGAGCTCAAAATGTCCTCTTCCATCATTTTATCCTCAGAATGTTCCTGCAAGGAAAGTTGGGCTGAGAAAGAGGATTCGTTCAAAGACATCCAAATGAGGTTCTGTGGTTGAAGCTTCATTCTCTCTTTCCCAGTCTAACACTCAGACACTGCAACATTGATTGCCTGATACTTTTCCATTTAAACCTGACTTTTTCTTCTGTTTCTAGAATGGTGTTTCTCCTGTTAATTGAAATTCTTTCTGCTGTTTTCAATATGGTATGCCTACAAATACTTTTGCCTAAGTAAAGCCTTGGAAATTCATCTCAAACTTAGCTTTGGGGAAAATTCAGCTGGCAACTTTAATTTTAATATGCTTAAACTATATTTATACTCTTCACGGCACCTGGGTTCCAAGATGTTTTATACAATACCTATCAGACAGTTTCTTATAAGAAATGCAGCTTGGCTGTAATTTTTTATTTTCTTTTTCAAGGTTCTTGCATATGCTTGGGAAACGTGTTGCCCATTTGAAGCATAAACAGGAGCTGTATTATTCAGAGCAGACTGCAGAGGTGTGGGAGGTTCATAGTTTTTAACAGACAAATATATCTTAGTTCAGGGATGACAGCAGTGTTTTTCAGTGGCCAAAAGCTATCAACTTCTGAATGCTTTTTTTATGAGCTATTTAAAAAACTTTTCTGGTTCAATACTTGTTCTCTGCACGGATTCCATTTTATTTTAAAACTTCAGACATCTTAGAGTTGCCAAGATTAAGAAATACTGGTCTAAACCAATTAAGATCTCTGAGTCTGGAATCTACTTTGTATTTACCATTAAGATCCTCCTTTGCTAAAATCACCTCTGAAAAATGAAATTCTCCTTCAGCTTTCATTTAAAGATTTTACCTAGATGAACATTTGTGATTGTTAATAACTAAAAATGAAATTCTACATATTTTGGGAAGAGGAAGTATGGTGCAGTACTTAAAGTGCTAGGCTAGGAGCAGGGTGATTCAACTTCTAGTCCACCCTCAGTCACAAAAACTCACTGAGTAACTTTTGGCCAGTCACTTCTTCTCAGCTCAGCCTACTGTATCTTAGATGGTTTGCTGTTGTGGGGAGCAGTTGATCAAGGGAGTTCTAAGTAGACTGTCTTGAATTCCTGCACAAAAAGTGGATATAAATCTAATAACTAAGTTTTGTTTCAGCTATGCATTTTCACATTCATTTTGTGGCAGTCAATCAGATAAGACATATGAGACAATCTGTGGTTTGTGGACAAGCTGTGGCCATTTCGTTTATAATTTAAAGGGTTTAGCGATGAAATTATATTTACATTTTATATTTGAAAGCAGGCTTGCATGCAGAGGAAAAATGGGAGGAAATAAAAAAGAATTGCAAGCCATGTTCAAAATTGGCTTCTCAAATTTCTCTAGATATATAGTAACTACAATATCCAGAATTTCCTGCTGGCATAGCCATTGGACCCAGTATATTTTTAAGACACCTGATCAATGGAAGATTGTTCCACAGAATATTTTAAGATACACAAGCAAAGCAAAACTGTTACTCACTTGCACGATCCTACTCTCTACAAACGTTTCAGATTAAAACTCATGACAGCAATGATCACACATTCAATTAAAAAAAACAATTAGATAAAATAGCTTAGAAAAGCTCAGAATGTAGTTCTTTCAAAGGTCTAGATATCCTAAAGCCCAATTAATGTTGTATACAGAGATAGTTTTACTGCAAGCATCTTTATCAAAAGAGGGACAGAGTTGGTTTTATTTAGTATGTACAATAATAAGCTTCAGAAATGTCCTGTACTTTTAAGAAGATTGTTTTGACTATTGTGTAAGAAGAGGACTGCTAACTCTGAGCAAGTCATTGTGCAGGACAGAGATTCATTCCCATTAAGGTCAATAGCTTAGTGTTGCTTAAAATTGCTACTGTATTATTCTGTCCTTTCCTCTACAGTAGTTCTTAATGATGCAAGCAAAAAGTTATAAAAGGTTTACAATTGATTATGTGCTATCAAGTCACTTTTATTTGTGGCAACCATATAGATACATTTTCTATACTACATGATGAACTATCCCTAACTTCTTCCTTTAGATCTTCCAATAGTTCATTTCAGCCTGGTCATTTCTGCCTTGAGGGAGAACTCCATGTTGAGTTATATGATGATTTATTGGTTTGTTTTCTTGGTTGTTCATGGTCTTCCCAGGAGTCTTCTCAAACACCAAAGTTCAAAACAAATATCACTGAGGTGGAACTAGAACTCACACTCTCCCAATTTCTACACTGATGCTTTAAGTATTAAGCCAAACTAGCTCTCTTGGCAGCATTCTTAGCTACAATAAATTCTCTAGAAGCTGAAAGAGAGTCTTTCTGGGGATTCCTGGGAAGGATCGGTTCTTGAACCCAGGACCAGCTTTTATGATATATTAGGGACTATATAAACAAGGTCTCTAGATCTGTGCAAATCTGCCTTGCTTTGATTCAGATGAGAGATGCAAAAATTGAAGAGAGCAGTTATGATAGGTTTGCAATTTAATCAATTTGATTTGAGTAACTTCCAGATCTGATTTTTTTTTTTAAAAAATGTTCATAAACTGTCATGGAAAAAATAGAAATGTCTGCATATGCTTTGTTTTTGGCAAAGAGGAATGAAAATAGCAGGAGTACTAAATTCTGCATATGACATTAATCCTGATAGCATGGTTGAGAAAAGCACAGCACAGTCACCCCCAAACTGCCTAGCAATGAGTCTCAGAGCTCATCCTCACATCCAGCTACCTGTAGTGAGATGTCTCAAAACCCATTTTTAGAAAATTTTAGAAAACGATGTCTCGTCTAAGACATCTTCAACCCATTATAGAAATAGCTCAACGTTTGTAGGTAGATGTTACAGTTTTAAGGTAGTGTTTCTTCTCTTCTTCCCATATGGATGAGATCTGGCCAGCTTCTCTGGGTCACTAAAGGATGCTTTAAGCATAGTTCCTCATCTCCAGCCATTGAGCACTGCCCTCTATGGTCACTGTGGCTTAAACAGCTACGGTAGAAAAACCCAACATTTTGCTCCTGCCAATATATCATTTTCATATATCATATTGAGTCCTTCCCAAGGACCTGGGATAAGCAGATGTGGATATCTGATGGTGTTAGAGCAGGGGTGTCAAACTCGCAACGTCACATGATGTGTCGCGATGTATCGCAACTTTTTTTCCCATTGCCAGCAATGGGGTGGGCGCAGTTTCATCATGATGCATCCAGCCCACAGGTTGGCTGTTTGACACCCCTGTGTTAGAGGGATCATCACAGATTGTGAGCTGTTCTGAGTAACACTGCTTTTTGCAATTGATGGTGAATTCTCAATGCCAATAGTGTTCAAGTAGTGCTCCAGTTTTATTAGTAATTTAACTTTTATATATTTAGTGCACCTCCACAATTGTGCTAGACCTGTTTCAAAACAGATGCTAAATAATCTTTTGGAAAAGTGGTAGACTGATCTGTTTTGTTTTTTAAGGCATGGTGCTGTGATTGATTTCAATTGGGAAAGACAGCTTGTTTTTGCAAGTTGTTTGTTGCTGGGTCTCTCCCAAATGAGTGCATTATGAGTTTTCAGCTGCTTCTGCTCAAAAGGAATTTTGCATGGTTATTCTGCCAAGTCCACATCCTTAAGACAGCTAGGACCTCGGTAAACATAGCCCTCATTCAATCAGTGTCTAGAGACTTAAAGCTATCCCAATCATGTGGGATTTTGAAATACAATTGGACTCAAGAGGTTGTACCAGATTGTCTGCCTAGAACCCATAATCAGAGAACTGCAAGTGGAGCTGAGCTCTGCCTGAAATATTTTATTAATAAAAAACAGAGCAAAGTTAAGGTTTTTGACTGGTTACTTTAAAGGACTAAGAAAGCCACCCAGAGTCACTTTATAGGGGAGACGGGGACCATAAGAATGAATGAATACAAATGAATGGGAATTTTAAAGAAGTGCCACCAAAAAGCACTCTGAGATTTAAGTAAATAATAAAACTCAATGGATAGGTATTCATATCCTGACAGCCGATCTGTTATACCACTCAGTATTGCCACTCTCCTATGTGAAAGTGAATGAAAGAGTATATTGTCTATAAGGACATCAGAAACAATAGAAAATCCATTAAATTCTGTTCCAAGGTGCTTTGAAGACTCTTGCTTAAACTTGCTGTTTAGAATTAGGTCTCCATTGGCCATGATGGTTAGTTTTGGTTAAGAAGTGAAACTGATATAAAGATTGGAGGAAACTAGTTAAAATTCTTTTTTAAAGGGGACAGTTGACAATAAGTACTCTAAAAATAAGCTTCTTATATTAGAAAGATTTTGGAAAAGCTATACAGGGTCAATCCCTGATCAAGATTAGACTGCAAACTTCTAAATGGTTTCACTAGATACTAAGGGCTTGCTTTCCACATCTGCTATTTGGATTGATCTCTCACAGCATTTTAGTCGAGAAATGATTATTGCTTTTTTTCCCTCATTCTGTCTTCTTAAATCCAATCATCTCACCGAGGATACCTTTCTCTAAATCCATTACAGCTGTGTAAAGCTTTAAGAAAATGGTGTGATTTGATAAAACTTCATCCAGACCATCTCATGGAAATATGTGCAGTTGCTGGAATTCTTTCCTAATAGCCTAATTACCTTTTCTGCAATAAATCTGTTCATTGGGAGCTTATATTATTGAATGTCTGTTCATCTACTTCCATTCCTGCTTTCTGAAAAAACAAAAAACAAAAGAAGAGATAATCATGATGGGTCTATGGATATTTTCCTGCTCACTGAACAGACTACCTGCTGTGTCCTTTTCTCATCTTGTTTCAATTAGTCCAGCCCTGGAAAAGCTTCCAAAAAAAATGGAGTTTGCCTCTGTATTACTTAGTCCATTTTCTGATAGTTTCTTAAGTAGAATCCTGCCTTGTACCTGCCCTATGTAACACTAAACTCTGAATTCACAAGGCTTGCTGATCACTCCATTATGCTGAACAGAAGGCTTTTAAGCTTTTCTGCATTTAGATTCCCTTCCCTTTCCTCTTATCTCCTGCTGTTAATTTCTCTTGCTTATTATTTCTTATTCCTTTGCTGTCATTTGCATAACACCGCTTACCCCAGAAGGGGAAAAGCATTACGGATATGAATGTTAACAGCCATGCACTACAAGGGATATGATTGCACTTAGCTTAGTTTTTAAATATCATCAATGCAGGGAGGGGCGTAGGAAGCAATAATGGCAGAGAATGGAACCTGAAACTGGTCTTCCTGTTCATTTGAGAGTAATCATGCAGAGACAGGGGAATTCAATTGCTGCAATGAGGAATATTTGCAACTGATCAACTTGCTTACTTCAAAACAGCCATGCAGATGTAGCAGGAATCCAGAGTGAAATCATGTGGAAGCAGAGTGAGGCATGCACATAAAATGGGGACGAAAAGATCAGCAAGAGTCATGTTTGTTCCTTCTTGCCCTGTTGTTATTCATGCCCGCTCCTCTCTTTATGGAATTTCAGAAAGCATTGCTTTACAACTTCAAATATCAGATAGGAAACATGGAATTGGATGGAAATGGTGTTAAAGCCAATATGTTAGCCAAGTAACTTTTCATGAAGTCAGCACAGCATTTACTTGGGGATGGCAAGTAAATGTGGAAAGGCTCAGACAAAAAAAAGGTATCTGTGTCTGTGGAGATTCTCAATCATCCAGGTCATAGTTGTCTCAAAGGTGCTTTTTCAAAAGGCAACTGGACTGTTTTTTCTCTGAGGAAGAAGAAGAATCCAGCAGCAGGAGGAGGAAGTTGTTTCAGTTCTCATCCAAGAAGCTTCATTGATTCTGGCAGGATGGTGGGGGCGATGAAAGGATTAGTTCTGACAGGATGGGGGGAGGGGTTGTGAGGCTCATATTTCTTTGCAGTCATCTATGAGTAAAGTTCAGGAGAGTGTTATCTTTAGCTTGATTTAATACTCTCCCCACAGCTGTCCTGCAAGGGAAATACAGTAGGTTCTCCTTGACTTATAACCACAATGGGAACCCAAAATTTATGTTGCTAAGCAAGTCAGTTGTTAACTGTGACCTTTCTTGCCACAGTTGTTAAGTGAATCACCACAGTTGTTAAGATAATAAAATGATTGTTAAGTGAATCTGGATTCCCCATTGACTTTGTTTGTCAGAAGATCACATGACCCCAGGACAATGCAACCATCATAAATATGAGTCAGTTGCCAATTGTCTGGATTTTGATCATGTGATCAAGGGGATGCTGCAATGGTTGTAAGTGTGAAAAGCGGTCATAAGTCACTTTTTTCAGTGCTGTTATAACTTTGAACAACACTAAACAAACTGTTGTAAGTCAGGGACTACTTGTATAGGAAAACCATAGAAACTATATCTCATGTTCTTTTGTATTGCCAGTTCTACAGGGACATTCACCATGAATTGATTATCCCCTTTATTTAAATTTTGTGCGCACTCTGATCATTTTTACCTTCAGGATCTGTTAAACAATCAAGATAAATTTATTCCTTACATGTAAGCTTTGCTCACAAATGGTTTGCAGTAGTTCTTGTTGTTAGGGGATAGTTTTGTTCATTTTTAAAAAAATGTGCTTTCATTGCTCAATAACCAAAATAAAGTTTTTTTAAAAAAAAAAATCACCAAATATCAGAGATGAATTAGATGGGATGGAAATGAGTTTAAAGTCAACATGTTAGCCAAGTAAATTTTGCTAAACTCTGCACACGTTTAACTAGGGATGGTGAGTACCAACATGTAGAAAGACTTGGAAAATAAGTGTATTTGTGAGTAAAATGTTGTTAGTACAAAATTCATAATATTCTTATGTCTGTATTGCTCGGGGCACAGTTCCTTTTGATCAGCAGGGCAATACCAGAGAATGTTGCCAGGTGACAAATCTGCCTTTATTATTCCTACCTCTACTTTTTTAGCCATTCCAAAGAGCCTTTAATGTAATGCAGAATGACAGCTAACATGTTGTCAGCCAATTAGAGTACATGTTGGGCTCTTGCCAAAGACTGAGGCTGAACCTGCATGGCTGTATTCGCCCATGAATCCTCTGCCCCAAGCAATGTACTGGAAATGTTATATCCCCAGTGACTGATCCACTTTTTGCCTCTGGACTAGTCCAGTCATTAAATATGGTATGATGCTGACTTTCTAGAGCAGCAGGAAGCTTGCAGATACAAGCTGGGCAACCGGTGGAATATGTCCCAAAGGAATTCCTTATTC
Source organism: Protobothrops mucrosquamatus (assembly GCF_001527695.2). Lineage (NCBI taxonomy): Eukaryota > Metazoa > Chordata > Lepidosauria > Squamata > Viperidae > Protobothrops > Protobothrops mucrosquamatus. The sequence continues at coordinate 1,305,998 of NW_015386369.1, read as the reverse complement.
AAAAAATGATCTGGTTCAGTTGGGGAGTTTACATAGAAAAGAGAATC
>NW_015386369.1:1281953-1305727 GCF_001527695.2 Protobothrops mucrosquamatus | reverse complement strand
AAATGTTATATCCCCAGTGACTGATCCACTTTTTGCCTCTGGACTAGTCCAGTCATTAAATATGGTATGATGCTGACTTTCTAGAGCAGCAGGAAGCTTGCAGATACAAGCTGGGCAACCGGTGGAATATGTCCCAAAGGAATTCCTTATTCAAAAAATGATCTGGTTCAGTTGGGGAGTTTACATAGAAAAGAGAATCTCTTCCCCTTCCAGGTTCTTAGTCAACCCTCCATTTTCCTGAACTCCCGAGTAATCTTACATCAAGAATAGTACCAAATGCCAGTCAGTATGAAGCTCTCTAGTCCTGTAGCTGCAAAAATGGGGCCAAGAATTATTTAACTGAATTCTGAAACTATGTGGGGACTATTTCCTTGAGATGTTTGTTCTTTATAACATTTACTGACATAAACTCTAAACAAAACCCCTAAGAGCCACCATTCCATGAGCTTTGGATTTATGAGGGCTGGACTATCGTATAATAAATTCTACCCTATTACATATATTCATATTAGTAGCTGATACTCATAAAAACAATGCATCTATGTGCAACAATACATTGAGCATTGCAGTATCATTCTGAAAGCTTTCTAAAGGTCCATAATGTGAGATGTTTGGATTTGGCTATTTATCAAATTTGTGTAGCTGCCCACGCATCTTAAAACATATCTTAAATAGCCATTAGAACAATTAGATATAAATAACACTAGAAGAGAGTGTTTCAAAGACGCAAATTAATGCAGTCAACTCACAGGCTGCCTATTTCTAAGGAATTCTCAGGTCTGCTGGAATAACCAGGTTTTGAGAAAAGTCAGAGGGTCAGAGCTAATTTCATTGGGATGAAGCTTCTTAGTAGAGGAGACCTATAGCATCCCCCCCCCGCCTCCGCCTGTACTATTATGTATTTAGCCTTTGTTGATGCATTCATGATGGTTAATGCAATAGTTAAATTCAGCCAATGATGACATTCCACAAACCATGATAAAACAAAATATAGCTTAGCACAATATGTGAAGACAGTGTGATCATATAGATGTGGGTGACTGCAACCAGGTGCACATATGAATATTATAAATTATAACAAGGTTCTGTAATTAAATTTCAACTCTAAATACAGGAAGAAAACATCTAATTTACCCAATATGGATTCAAACTGCCTAGGTTTCTTCTTTTTCCTAAATCAAGATTGTACAAATTCCACTTGAAACTATTCGTGGTTGAGCTACTTAATTGGAAATTAGGTGCCGTGAAACATAATCTGATGGTACTGAAATACAGAGTACAGACATTAAGTTTCTTTAAAATTGCCTTTGACAGAAAGAAAGAAAGAAAGAAAGAAAGAAAGACAGAAAGAAAGAAAGAAAGAAAGAAAGAAAGAAAGAAAGAAAGAAAGAAAGAAAAAAAAAAAAGAAAGAAAGAAAGAAAGAAACTTTTTTTAAAAAATAATGCTGTTCAGAGAAGGATCCCAGCTGTTTCTCAGATCTTGTTAATCTCTAATAATCTTCAATTATCAAGTAGAATAGTAGTTTACAGAAGATGACCTTTTCTGGAACTGAAGTCCTGGGAAGGAAAATATTGATGGGGAGGGAAGACAAAGATGACATGATGATTTATGCATTTATGTATTTATTATATAAATAGGGACCCCTGCCTTTTATTTAGGGAGACCTGCTTCAGCAGCATCACTGCAGAAGTGGACATTTCCAAAGTGCTGCATAGAGTTCCTATTTCCTAGACATTTGGTTTTGTTTGTTCTCTTTGCCTCTTTCATTGGCTTTTTACTGCTGTTGATTCAGATGGAAGGGAGAATTGTGTAGCCTCCAAAATTGCTGTATTTTTTTTCTCGTTCTTGGAGAACTTTAGGAATGTTGAAGGATCATTAGATCCTTGTATTTTTTTTTCACAGCAAGCCAATAGATTTGACTGTGATTTTGAGTTTGTATGTGTGTTTTCTAACGTTAGATAATTCTGCACCTTCAAAAATTGAGTTTGTAGTCATCTCTGAATGGAGACGAAGGCTGAAAATTCTTTAATCCATAAAATAGCAATAGCAATAACACTTAGACTTATAAAGCATTTCATAGTGTTTTACAGCCCTCCCTAAGCAGTATACAGAGTCAGCATATTGCCCTCAACAATCTGAGTCCTCATTTTACCAATCTCGGAAGGATGGAAGGATGAGTCAACCTTGAGCCAGTCAAGATTGAACTCCTGGCAGTGGGCAGAATTAGCCTGCCTTCTAACCACTGCACCACCATAGCTCCAGACCTTACAATGGGAGCTATAGAATTTTTTAACAGTTTTATGAAAAACATCTATCTTAACTCTTACAATAAAACCAGAATATAGTCTTGTAAGGTCTTTTTAAAAATGTGCAATTTTTAAAGCAAGAAAATGAATCTATGGTTCATATTCTGAATAATCAGAATTAGAATTGAGCTGGAAGGGACCTTGGAGGTCTTCTAGTCCAACCTCCTGCTCAAGCAAGAGATCCTATACAATTTGAAGCAAGTGGCTGTCCAACCTCTTTTTAAAAATCTCCAGTGGATGAAGCACCCACAACTTCCAAAGGCAAACTGTTCCATTGGTTAATTGTTCTTACTGTTAGGAGGTTTCTCCTTAATTCCAGGTTGCTTCTCTCCTTGATCAGTTTCTATCCATTGTTTCTTGTTTTGCCTTCTGGTGCTTTGGAAAATAAGTTGATTCCCTATTCTTTGTGGCAGCCCCTCAAATACTGGAATACTGCTAACATGTCATCTAGTACTATGTACTTCTGGTACAGTGTAGAAGATCCTGGACAAGCTAATTCCTGCTAGTCCTCTTCAGATATTGCAAACCAGGATGAATGAGGTGATGCATTAAATAAAATATGAGAATCAGCTGTTCTATGTACAGCTGTACATAAATTTGATTGCTGAAAAGTACAAACTTGCCTGATCATCTGGAAAATCCTACCAGTCCTATGTGAGTAAACTGAATTTTTGCCTTGAGGAAGTGTTTTGTGCCACAGAAATGGTACAGTTTGCTGATGAGGCACCAGGTTGATGCAATTTGTGTTCATTTTTGCTTTTAGGCATGTCCAATAACCAGAAGTCTCAGACGTGATATGAAGCAAAAGACATAATAGCATTGCTTCAGTGTTAGAAGAGCAAGGGGCATTGCTTTGGAAAGCAGCTTTGAAAGGCTGTTTCCTCTGAAGCATAGTCAAAGCTGAAGATTATTCTGAACTTTGCACAGCCCTAAAGCCTATGCTTCCATAGTCTCAAAGGTGCTTTTTCAAGTGGCAACTAGACTTTGTTTGTTTTTCCTTGATGTCATTTCATTTCTCATCCAAAAAGCATCTTTAGAACTGAAGAAATTTCTTGGATGAGAAGCGAAACATCTTCAAGGAAAAACAAGGAAACTCCAGCTTCTTGAAAAAGCATCTTTGGGATACATGACCTGGTTGACTGAGAAAATCCAGAGACACTATACCTACATAGATTTATATACTGTAGGGCAGTGGTGGTGAACCTATGGCACGGGTGCCAGAGGCGGCACTCGGAGCCCTCTTTGTGGGCACACATGCCATTGCCCCAGGCTTTCCTCCCCCCGTGACCCCCTCCTCTCCAGCAGCCCCCCTGAAGGAGACTCGCCCTCGAGCGTGGCCCACATGGAGCAGCGCTGCCAAGAAAATGGCAGCCAGGCAGCGTAGACAATACTCTGCCCTCACACCCCATCATGCAGTTGATGCTGCAGGGTGCGGGCAGAGGGTGTGGCCACCATAGCACTGCTGAGCTGCTTGGGTGATCTGCGGTGGGTCCTGGAGGTGGTGAGTGGTCCTGTGGGCAGGGGGATGGGGGGCAGAGTGGGGGCGGGCAGGAGGATGGAGCGGGGGCGGGGCCAGTTTTTGGGCACTCGGTCTCTAAAAGGTTCACCATCACTGCTATAGGGTTTTTAAATATTGTGTATATATAAAGGTTTGTTTCTTGTATTTCTTTTTGTTTTCCTTTATCCTTTTCCTTTTTAAAAGTTTTTAACAGTTTTACCGTAATTGCTATAGGTTGACCAGAGTCATCTATTTAACGTTTTCATTTTCTCTAGAGTATGTATTGTTATTTATTTATTGTATGGCCCATTCACATCACATTTCGATAAAAACATAAGAGATAAACATATAAAACATGAAATATAAAATTTAAAATATTGCAAATGTACAGTATGTCTAAATTACAGATATATTTTTTTGCTTCATTTGTCACAGCCAGGAAACCAGTAACGTCTCCCTTATAGGCTGTATTTTGGCCCTCCGCCACTATATGTTGTCCGTGACATTCCTTAAGTCACATGTGTTCCCTGGGTGGTGCTAAAGAACAGTCACTTCAAGCAAAATATCTTGAATGTGTAAAAGTCAGTAACCAGTGTGCCATTTTCCACCAACGTCCATTGTTGATATACCTTGGTTCTGTCAGAAAAGATCTTTAATTTTGTCTCTTATTCCTATTAAAATAAGAGAAGAATTATATTGCTTTGAAATAATAGATGCACACTACTTCTTAAACTGATACCTTTCATTTAAAAAAAACAACAGATAGGGGGATAAATTATTTCCTAAGACCCAACAGAAAGGCTACATATCAGATCAGAAATATTGGGTGTGTGTTGTATGTGTATCCCTGTCCTATCTTGATCAAATGGGATTCCCAGTGTTCTATTATGGAACCTTGATAAACAGTAAGCAATTAGTAGTAGTAGAGGGAAGTTATACATCAGAATCACTGTCTCAGCTTCACCCCATGTCAGCATGACAAATAAAATGTACCATGCATGACATATTCATTTGCTTAAAAAATTCTCTATGAAAAATCTAAGTATACCTTGTATTTCCATAATGTCTGGGAACTCCTGTTCTAGCAAAACCCTTCTGGAACTGTTTAAATATATAACTGACTAAGGCTCTTCATTTGAAGCACAAGGCAGTGAAGAAAGAAGAAAGCAAACAGGAAGAAAATGCTAACATTCAATTATGTTTATGTGCCCTTGCTACTCTCCCACTGTGTGGATTTTTTCCCCTTGATTTCCCCGTTTACTGCTCTTTTATTTGTCGGAAGTGTGCACTAACCTTGACATTAATATGAATTCCAATAAATTATTCAAAATCTGAAAAACAAATTTTGAACCAGAGATGTAAGGAGATGAATATGCTTGTTTTACAACAAATAAATTATTTTGCTATGTACTTTGAGTGAAAGTATTAGACTTGAAGGGGTGGTTATATGCTCAATGTAAATCAGTGACATCCCAAATTGCATTTTAGAGAAAATGAATTTTACCACTCACCCACCCACCATCTTTTAAACCAGTGATAATGAATCTTTGACAGGCCCTGCCATTTTCAGAGACACACCAGGACTCTCGACCCTCTGGGAATAGCTTTTGCATAGCCTCTGAAGTGTCTGAAAATTGTGAGAGCATTTTCATGTGATTCTCTGAGACTCCAAAGGGCCTGTGAGACCAGGGCCCTCTTGTATGACTTTCAGAGGATCTGGAGAGGGGAGTCAAGAGGAGAAAAGAGTCCAGAGGAGAGGAGAATCTGGAGAGGAGATCCAAAGAGATCTGTTTTGTCTGTGGTGGGTATGGGGTGTGAAACACCAGTAGAGCCAAAGTAGGTATTTCCTGAAATTTTGACACACTGAGCCCAAAAGATTCACCATTGCTGTTCTAAATCTTGTCCTAAAACTGCAACTAAAAAAAAAAATCCTGGTTCCAAAGAATTAAAAATATATTTTAAAGGCAACAATGACACAGTTTATTAATTACATGAAATTATTTTGTTGCGATAAATTTGCTGGCTTTATCACTGGAGTTTTGCTCCCACTTAGAAATTAAACAAGAAACTTTTAACTTTGCTTCCTTGTTTTGCTGCTTTGGAAAAGAAGCCGAATCTGTCCATCTCTGGACTTCATTACTCACCCTTCCCTCCTATTGATACTGAATTTTTACTGAGAAACTACACGGTCATGGTTGCAGACACATGTACTTTCCCTTTCTCCTTACTCTGATATGTCGATGAACCCAGGAAGTTTTCAATTCAGTTGAGACAGTGAGATAAGAATTCCACTTTATTCATACAGCTAGGTTACATTTTTGCTTTGATGCTTGCTTCATTCATAAATATGTTTTGGAACTTTTTTGAGCAGAGAAGTTTTGTGCTGCTAGTTTTTGCTGCAGTTCTGATAGCCTATGCCAACTCATTCCCAGTGAAATTTACAGCAGTTTCTTTCACCTACAGTACAGTACTTAAGAATGAATCTGATAATGTATGAGCAGGTTTCTGCCAACAGTCAAACTACTGAGTTGAGATTCCGTCAAAGGGGCTGTAAATATAAGGATTTTCCCCTTCCCCAAATCCAGGGAAAGTAATGCATATCTTAGAACAAGTGCCCAAAACTTACATACATCAACAATGCTATTGTTTTGCTTTGTCTTTCAGCTACCAATCAGTTTTACCTGTAAGGATAAATATAAAGTTCAGGTAGTTATCAAATTGAGCTCAACTCAACTATATAACTGCTCCATGCAAGATTTATGTTGTCGGTATTCAATAAACATTATAGGAGCAGTTTGTTACTGTCTTATTTCAGGATTTTAACTTTCTAATCTAACCAATAGCCATCAAATTTCCTAGACTGTTCCCTATCAAAGAAATAGCCATGGTTGATTTAGCTTAGATAATAAAACCAACTGAGTTTAACTATGTGTTGTCACCAGCTGTCCATTTTGTAAAAAAAATGAGAATTATGGAGTATATTAAAGTCTTTTTTCATTAGATTCAATTAGGAATTTACAAAAGATTTTTTTTAAAAGCTGGGGGAACAGTTTTTCCAAGCATGTTCCAAGGTTGATGAAACAATGCTACTTGCAAAGTGAGTTAGTAGAGGGAAAGAGAATTATTTATAATTCTTTCAACTCCACCACTACTTGTCTTTTAATTAGTACAGTTTTCAGAGAAAATGTACAATGACTTTGCTGGAAATAAAAGAAAATGTTGTAGAAATGGACGGTGAGGGCTAAAGAAAGAGCATAATAAATGAAATGATGAATAAAAGTAATGAAATAATTTGGGATAAAATTGAAATGAGAGACCACCAGAACAAATGTTTTAGAGATTTTTATGACAATGATATTGATATGTTGAAGAGTAGAACTGAAATAAATAGTATGTATGTTAGCATTCAAGCACTATTAATGAAAAGGATATTATAAACATTATGATCATGTTGAAAAAATAGTAAGGCTGCAGATGTTTGGTGCAATGAAACAAATGTTAAAATATGGATGTGGTTTGCTTACAGAATAGCTGTGCAACTTGTTTAATGTCTAAGTGAAGATTACATCTGTGCCTGACAATTGGAACAATGCTGTTATTATTCCCTTATGTAAAAGGAAAAGTAGTAAGAGTGAGTGCAAGCATTACAAGTTTGTTTAATATGCTTGGGAAAGTGTTTGGCAGAACTTTGAATGAAAGAAAAGTATGAGAGGTAATAATGAGCAATATTTGGGAAGTAATATAGAGTAATATATCTTTTTGTATTTGTAGAGAATTATGATGTAATCTAAGTATTTGAATGTACTTCTTATACTGTACAGAGAGGAGAGGAGAGGAGATCTTCCTAGGAGCCCTGGTGGTGCAGTGGTTAGAATGCAGTATTGCAGGCTAATTCTGTTGACTGCCACGAGTTCGATCCTGATTGGCTTAAGGTTGACTCAGCATTTCATCCTTTTGAAGCAGATTGTTGGGACAATATGCTGAAAACTGCTTAGAGAGAGCTTTAAAGCAGAGTTCCCAAACCTTTTTGGCTTTGCAGACTGGCGGGGGGGGAGGAGGGATGGTTCCGCAAGCATGGCGGGCAAGTGCACACATGCATGCAGCTCTCTCACACAAATGTAGTGCTCAAGGCCCAGTAGTGGGCTGCATTCCAGGGGTTGGGGACCCCTACTGTAAAGTACTGTGAAGCAGTATATAAGTCTAAGTGCTATCGCCAATTTTCTCTTTTCCTACAAGGCTGCTGCAGGAAAAAAAAAGGAATCTCAATTGTTACTCTTCTCCAACAAGTACAGAGCCTTATGCCTTTTTCTCTTCTCCAGAAAACCTCAAGTTAGCGAGGGAAAAGGCAAAGCACCAAAGGTTACTGGCAGAAATAGCAATCTGATGGACTATCTTCCAGGAGGCTCTTATTTCTACTTGAGTCCCAAAAGAAAAAAAAAAGACCACAGGTGCCAGGGAGGTTGTGTTGTCTCCAGCAGCTAAATCAGAAAAGGTCATAGATTTCTTGCATCCCCTGGCCAAATGGGAGGGGGCCAGGTAGAACCACCTTGGCTGCTGACTTCCATCAGCCTACTGTTCCATGCAAATCAGAAGGTCCACACTGGAGATTGTATTGTGTTTTTCTGATGGAAAACACTCTTTTCTGCCAGAACACTGCTTCTGGGCCTCAACCTTTTTCCAGCTTTGGCACCGAGATGGAGGCTCCTCTGTGAGGACATGTTAGCAGACCATCTTGGTGCCAGTACACAGAAGGCATGTGGATGAGGATCAAGAGTGAATGAATATATCCTTTTATTTGTTTTCATCTAACAGCTTTAATTTCTTTGGCTTCCTATTCCCTGGTTCTTCTCTATGTACTGCATAATGCTGCTTACTGCAAAAGGGATTATGTGAAGGATGACTTTGCTACTTTAATCACTCTTAGCAGTTCCAACAACTACAATTCCCAGGATTCTTTAGAAGTTAAACAAGCTTTATTTTTAAAAAGAGAGCCATGCAATATAGGAAGAATAGATATCAAGAAGCTGACTGACAGACTTTTTCTGGCACATTTAATATACCTATTATCTAGGCCTCATTTTTGTATACAGTCTGAAATCCTCCTGGCATGCATTTTCATTTTATGCTCTCTGGCTGAGAATTAGAAATGTAGGGAACTGCTATTTCTTCTCATTTTGAACAATTAACAGTCTATTAAACTTTTCATTTACATCACATGTACATCACCAGATGTCTGGCAAAAGGAGGACATATCCACCTTTTTGTCTTCATGTCCTCCATCCAACAGGCATAGCTTTAAAGTCAAATATTGTCCAACTTTTGGAATAGCTACAAGCTCTCTTTTCTGAATTGGTTTTTCTCCAGAATGCAGTGTTTCCCTATTAAGTGCTAACCACAAATTAACAAGCTCCACTCTCTGACCATAATTAGTTGACTGGGCTGTGTTGACTGGGCTGTGACCTACAGAAGGTCAACTAATTGCAAAATAAATTGTTGGAAGATATCAAGACAAAGTTCTACTGAAGCCCCATGACAACAGGGCTTCTCAAAACAATTTGTCGGTGTGATTACTTCAATCCTTACACCAAAAGTTAGAAGAAAAGAAGAACATTAATGGATAATGGATATTTCCACGGTGTCAGGTTTTCTAATTTTGTCACTGTTGAATCACCCATTGAGAGAAGAGAATTTAAAGATAGAAAAAGAAAAGTGGAAGTCTATCAACTTCCTTTGAAATGGGAAAACATTAAAAAATAGTCATTAAATGATTGACCATGTCAGTTGAAGTCATGTGATGCTCCCATACAAAAGTGAATCAATAGATCAAGAGAAGAGACAGCTAGGTTGTTCAAGACCATTTGATTGCATTTGACATGCTAAATACATTTGATTTGATAACTATACTGGTCTATATTATCATTCTTCAGGAATTAAAATAATGTTTTAAATATACTATACTGGGCAAATTACAGTTAGAACCTTGGTTATCATGAATTGACATATGCCAAACATTCAGAATTTATTTCTGGAATCCTAGATCTGAAAAGGAAAATGTAAATGGATTTTTTCAATTTGTCCCGAATTATCCATAACTAAAACAATGGTTGCAGTCTTTCAGAGAAAAAGGAAATAAATACTGTAATAAGAACCCCCAGCTGAATACCCTTGTTTGTCATCAGGCTGGAAAAATGTGTAGAAGTGGCAGGTAGTCAAGATAAAGAGTTGTTGTGAACTAAAGAAATAGTTAACTGAAATAGGAACATCTAACGTTGGATCAAAAAAGGGGGCATCTCTTTTTGCCAATAGAATGAGTGTTTCAATCTATTCTAGATCTTCTAAGGATCCCGACCAAGGGATGTAAAAGTAAATCCAGAGTGTATTCTGTCTTCCAACATAATTTATTTTGGAGATTACTATATATAGGTAGAACTATACAGATATCTTTATCTACTGGTTTTCACTCAGTTTTATGAAAGAGAAATTTCTTTTGAAGTTTCTTCAAGGGCCAAAAATAAATTGATGAAATTCTGTAGGTGGACTATGATGTTCTTGAACTTATTTAGCTTTGAGATAGATGTTATGTTAAATGTTCTTGGCATTTAACATAAATGTGCTATAAGTAATGGTTGTGTAGACTGCTGAGCATCATGATCAAATTATAGTGAGGTATAAATGGAATGAAGGAATGTCTATGGTTTTAAGTGGGGACAAATGTAATTCCTGAACCTGATACTGCAGAAATTACACTGCTATTGAGGTCCACGGGGAGGGTAAGAGATATGTTTCATCCATGTATTAATGGATATTGTGGAAATTGGATTGGTTACACTGCATTTTTTTACTTCTTCTGTGATGCTCTGGATACAACCATATGTATTCACATGTATTCTTCTGGAAAAACAAGAGACAACATTCAAGAAATTCAGAAGCACCTGGACAAATAACAACGTGACAGACTCTCATCTGGCCATGCTACTCCTGGATTATAGAGAAATAGTTCCATTTGCTCAAATGTTTATTTTGGAACTTCCTTCCAAACTACCAAGGTGATGTCATGGTGAGCAAGTGGCAGAGCTGCAATTAATCGAACTGCAGTGTATTATGTTCAGAATTATAATAAATGTCATCTTGATTAATTAAGGAAATTGAAAAGAAAGGATTAGAAAGAATAACATGGTAATAAACAATGGATCAGCGAAGAATATTAATTACTAGGGTGGGTTTGCATTTGCTTTGCAACTGTTAATGCATTAAGCATACATAGAACGCTCACGTATTATGCACAGATAAAATGACAGCTCTGAAGTAATTATACAGAAACTGACAACCTATTCAGCATTATGTTGGGTTCCTTGGAAGTGCTGACAAGTTATGATTCACAAAATGTCACCTGTAGATTAAATTAAAAGTGAAATCATTCATTTCCATAACTGGTTATAAAAATGTAATTCAAAGAAGAGCAGTATTCTAACACAACAGTCCCCAACTGTTAGCCTCTAAAGTTCCTGTAACATTAGAATTTCAATGACTTCTGAAAGAGACTCAGTTGAGGAAGGGTCTTCTACTCTAATAACTGAGACATAATATTGAAAATGAATAACTATCTGTTAATTCAGCAAAGTTCATTCAACATTTTATTTACCATGGAATTTAACACAATCACAACAGCAGTAACAATAATAATATTGTAGAACTGACTACATGTTAGTTTTAAACAAAATAGCATTGTTTTAGCTTTAGCAATCCTGGTAGGTCATCCCATTAACTCACATTTTACCCCCATCACAAAAAATATGTAGCCTAAGTTCTCTGTGTGACCTCAGAGGAACAGGTAATTAATGACTAATAAGATAATGAAGAAGACAATGGCAAACCATTTCTTGAAGTTATCACAGGCACTGCATGAACATGTCCACAAAATTATGCTGAATTGAGCTGAATTTGAAGGGAACATTAGGTTTCTTAAGACAATATTTCTCAGCCAATGGTTTATTCCCAGCCAGTGTCCTATACAAAGAACAAAGCTCATTAAAAGATCATGACTGGAATGGAATAATAGCAGAGCAAACAGAAACCAAGAAATTTTCAATGAATTAAAATTGAGGGAGGAAGAAATTATGTGAAATTATAACATAGGGATTATATTTTAGGTCAAACATTTCCTAAGTAAGAAGAAGAATAAATTTACAATACAAAATAGTATGTAGCAATCACACAATTCCCTTTCATGTTATGTAACATTATACAAAGTGCAGAAAGGAATGAAATAAATGCCTGAAATGAGAATAGGAAAATATTACTAAATCGAATATACACCAGTTCTATTCACTGTACTTCACCCTACTTTTCTATAATTGCAAAAAAATTCTTGCTTCCATCATATCTATAAATTGTTCATATATTGCTTTTTCTTTAGATTTCTTTCCTCCAACTCTTTGAGAAACTTATCAACTTCAACCAACCACTAATTTGTCAGTCTTCTACTTATCCTTGGCCCACTTATTCCTTCATATAAATCAAAAGAAAGGATTAGAGTAAAGCTGGAAAAAATGCAGGAATAGAAACCAGAATGATCAAGGAAATTGAATATCTTTCTTATAAAAGGGGTTAGAATGTTTGGGAGTGTTTCCTTGGGGTAAAAAAACAGTTAAGGGAGTACATGAAGAAGGTATTTAAAATCATGCATAGCTAAGAAAGATTCTCCCCTCTTAGAACATGAAGGTGACTGGAAAGAAATTTAGAACAGACAAAAAAAATTCTTCACAATGCATAATTAATCTCTGGAATTTCTGAAAGCAAGAGAAGTTGATGGTCACTAACTTGGATGGGTTTGAAAACAGACTGGACAAAGGGATTGAGAACAAGTCTATCAAGTGTTAAGTTTTGAGATTCCATATTATCTCCAGGATGTGAATAGCATGCTTCCCAACACCAGTTGCACAGGAACAAGATTTTTTCAGGGAAGTTTTCAAGGATGAGGAGCATGCTTCTTGCATCACAAGAGTGATGTGTGAATGCTGAGATTTTAATTGTATAATCATAGCTGTGATAATGCAGCCTTTCTGGTTTCCCATGATTTGATTCAAGTCAGTTTCAAGGGAAAACAAGAACAAAATGGAAATGATATTTCCCTTTTTTTATCCACAATAAAAACCCTTGAGGTAGTTTTTGACTCAGAGGTGGTTATGGACTTAGTCAGCCAATGAATTTCTATGATTGGGGAAGGATTTGTGTTTCACCGGCCATACTACTTCACCTAAAACCATTATATCACTTTGGGTGGGGTCAGGGTTGGGGTTGGGGTTAGGATTAGGCTTTTTAAAAAATAACTTTCTTAATATTTAGCAAACAGCATGTTGTCTGGGTTCATGTATTTTAAAAAAAATGAATAATAATTAATTATCATAAACACTATGTTAATTAATCTCTCAGTAGTTTTTTTCTTACTAGTATATATTCAATTCTACATATCACATTCCTTTCTCTCTAACGCGTTTTTCTAGCCATTGATAAAAATGATCCCATGTTCTAAAATACACTGAATCTTCTTTCTCTTTTATCTTTAAAGTTAATCTATCCATTTCTGCACACTCTAAAATTTTCTTAATTAGTTCTTTGGTTGGTAAATTTTCATTTTTCCAATATTGGGCAAGTACAATTCTTGCTGCAGTTAGTACATGTAAAATTAAATATATACAGTCTTTCTCCTATTATTCCTAACAAAAATAATTCTGGCTTAAAATCTATTTGTTTTTTAGCCATTTTCTCCAATCATAAGTGTATTTTTGAACAAAATCTTTTAGCTTTAGGGCATGTCCACCAGATATGGTAATAAGTACCTGGCTTTTGTTTGCATTTCCAACACTTGTTTGAAGTATTTTTAAACATTTTTGCTAATCTCACTGGTGTTAAATGCCATCTGTAAAACATTTTATATAAGTTTTCTTTATATGCCACTGCTTCCATTTTATTCATGCCAGGCATGGTTCATCTCTTGAATTCTCACAAGCAGGACGATAAAAGAATGTAGGAAGACTCAACCAAACTGCCCATTATCATGGTGATTATGAAAGAGTGTATGAGGAAAATTTCGGAAGAAACGATGTTATGCCACATACACACCAATTGAATTGAAGCATGTGCAACCAGTGAGATAGCCTTTCCATAAAGGCTAAGCATGCTTGGAACTGGTTATTACTTGAATATTACTAGAAATATCAGGCTTGGGACTAGATTGTCAAAACATCTCAAAGAAAGCTATCATACAGTATTTCTCTACTCTGGCCAAGAAATTATATGTAGAGGTAGTCATCAGCAAATGGGTTTGACTCAAGGAAGAATTTAACTTACACAGGTAATGGATATATGTTGCAATTACCTACTTTTCCTTTAAATAACCAGTATTAGATTTAAATTAGATTAGATAACCTTTATTGTCATTTTTTTCCTGTGGGCACAATGGCACATATTAAAAATGATTTTTTAAGCTTCCTCTCAAAGTGTTTATTATTATTATTATTATTTAATGCGCATTAAATTATTTTCATTTTTAATTTTAATTTTTAAATTTAATGAAATAAAATAAATATAATATAAAATATAAAACAATAAAAGGCTTTTATATAATGGTGAAATAGTCTTACCTATGGAAGTTATTGTCTCTCCACCTCTGACAGCTTTTTAGAAAAGTCTAGACAGGCATCTCTCATGAATGGGTTTTTTTTCCTGCAAATTGAAGAGGATTGAATTAGACAATACACATGGATCTTTCCCATTCTACAGAATGTTGTTGTTGTTACTACTACTACTACTACTACTACTACTACTACTACTACTATTATTATTATTATTATTATTATTATTATTATTATTATTATTATTATTAAATTTGTATGCTGCCCAACTTCCAACAGCTCTGGGCTACTCACTGTTTGGTACTTAAGAAATGTATACTTTATAACATTAGCTATAAAGACTTAATCTTTATTTGTATTATTCTCTCTCATTGTGTGGAAAGCAGATCAAATGTTACCTGGGGATTCTATCTGACAATTTATGTGTTCAGACACCATATACTTAGGGACATCACACTTAGGAGCCGTGGTGGTTAGAATGCAGCATTGCAGGCTAATTCTGTCCACTGCCAGCAGTTCAATTCTGAATGGCTCAAGTTTGACTCAGCCTTGCATCCTTCTGAGGTCGGTAAAATGAGGACCCAGATTGTTGGGGGCAATATGCTGACTCTGTAAACTGCTTAGAGAGGACTGTAAAGCACTGTGAAGCAGTGTATAAGTCTAAGTGCTATTGCTATCACCTTATTCTACTTCGCTCTTCTCCTTAATTTCTTTCTTGTTTCTTAATTTTTTTAATTATAAAAACCTGAAATCTGTTTCCCAAGCAGCCAACTAGAGAATGAATAACAAGAAATATAGAATACCAAAACCTGAATTGTTTGTAAATGGCATGTTTGCTTAAAGGAGTTTTCCCTGAGGCTGTGTAATGATTCCAAACATTTTGCTCTTTCTAACATTCTATAAAGAATAGTGGGATGGAAGTCTCACTTCTAAGTAAGAACACAAAAGGAGATGAAAAATTACACTAAATGTCTTCTGTATGGGCATATGCCAAGTTGAAAAATACAGGATGGGATTCAAAGTACTTCAAAAGATGAAAAACAAGCTTCTTGTGTTTATTTCTCTGCTATTATGTTATTAAAGGTTATTTTGTTACCTGAGGAAACCCTTTCATGTGTCGAGTATAACTAAACCCATTGACAGTTTGCTCTGTGATACAGGATATTTACAACAAACATACTTTCTAAGATTCTGACATAATTTCCCCCTCAAGTAAATGGTAATTCTGCAGGAAGAGAGATTTAAAAGGAAAGACTATGAAAAGAATAAACAGAATCTAGTTAAGATTTTTTTTAGGTTTACATCTACTTCATCATGAAAGACAATCCATTTTTAAAAGTCAAGTGCCTTTACAGAAATCAATAGTGGCTTATGTATTGCCAGCACTGATGATGGGCAAATTCAATATAAAAAAAAACTTGTGAAGTGTTAATACCACTTTATAATGCCTTGGTAAGACCACATTTGGAATACTGCATCCAGTTTTGGTTGCCATGGTATATAAAAAAATGTTGAGACACTAGAAAGAATGCAGAGAAGAGCAACAAAGATGATTAAAGGGACTGGAGGCTAAAACATATAAAGAATGGTTGCTGGAATTGGGTATGTCTAGTTTAATGAAAAGAAGTATGACACGATAGCAATGTTCCAATATCAAGGTGTTGCCACAAAAAAAAGGGAGTCAACCTATTCTCCAAAGCACCTGAAGGACAAGAAGCAATGTATGGAAACTAATCAAGAAGAGAACTAAGGAGAAATTTTCTGACAGTTAGAACAATTACTCAGGGGAACAACTTGCCTCCAGAAGTGGTGAATCCTCCAACCCTGGAAGTTTTTAAGAAGAAATTGGACAACCATTTGTCTGAATTGATATAGGGCTTCCTGCCTGAGCAGAGGGTTGGACTAGAGACCTCCAAAGTCCCTTCCAACTCTGTCATTCTGTTAAAAATATGTATGTTGGGGAGGGACAGAGGTAGGGGTGCTAAAAACTATAAATAGGTGGGACATCCAATTCATATTCATCCATCATAGCATTTTCTGGATAGAAGGATGTACTTAATTTCTGACGGATGTGCTGGAGGCAGTAGTAGCCAATCCTAGGGCAGAAACCTTTTTGGATTTTTATTTAGTTAGCAATAGCAATAGCAGTTAGACTTATATACCACTTCATAGTGCTTTACAGCCCTCTCTAAGCAGTTTATAGAGTCAGCATATAGCACCCAACAATCTGGGTCCTCATGTTACTTACCTTGGAAGGATGGAAGCTGAGTCAACTTGAGCCAGAACAAGATTGAACTGCTGGCAGTCACCAGAGTCAGCCTGCAATACTACATTCTAACCACTGCACCACCATGGCTCTATTTATTTACTGTATGGCAATGGTATAATTAGCCAGGAGACTTGTTAGTACAAAGTAGTTATTTGGCTGCCAAAGAATGCTTAGTTTGTGCTGGCAGGCTCTCCAGGTGCATGACAGGGGCAAACTAGCTTTGCACCAGAAGCATTTAGTTAAAATTGATTACTACTCTCCATTTGGATATTAAATCGTTTATCTTCCTGTCTTGTGAAAAATTTCAATTTGAGAGCAACCTTTGGTAAGTCTTTAAAGATAGAACCCAGCACTTTCAGAGAAACCATCTGGTCTCTGTGGTGTCAAAGGGTCTACTCAAATCTGCTCTACTCAATCATTTTTGATGGATACGTATCTATCAATCCCGATACACTCATTGACATATCATTCTTTTACTGTTCTCCAGTGTCAGGATGTGGCTTGACCTGTTCAGTTAAACTATGTTTCTCAACTTTGGAATCTTGAAGATGTGTGGACTTCAACTCCCGGAATTCCTCGGGCTGATTGGAGAGTTCTGGGAGTTGATGTCCATGCAACTTTAAGTTCCCAAGGTTGGAAACACTGCTCCAGAGAGTCACCTCCTGAACAAGAGGGGTATTCTATGGAACTTGATGCAGAGAAGAGAAACCTGAGGAATCTTGAACGAAAAACAACAGAAGAGTGCACCACAAATGTATTTAAAGTGCCAAAGTCTCCAGTTCAGTCTCAGAGTTCCCTCAAAAGTTGTCAACCATAAAGCTTTTTTCCTGCACTTTGCTTTGCTTATATTGCTGCTATATCCATCCTTCCTTCCTGCTTTCCTTTCTTTCTGTAGAGGTCACTGTTTTATGAGGCCACCACTGATAATTATATCTGCCTGCATGCATTATGTAAGCAGAATGGATTTTAGGTTTCCATGTATATTATTAACAGTGTTGGGATTCAGAACAATATTGCATCCAGCTAAAATATGCATCTCTATAGAGCTTTTCAACTTAATCCAAAAGTTCAACATGTGCAATACAATATCAATTTATGCCAACTCAAACCTATTCAACAACATTGCTGCATTCACTGTGTTCAGATAGCCTCTATTCACATTTATAATAGTGCAGAAGCTATTACTGTATCTCACACATAGAAGGCTTCTGTTTAGGGAAATAATTCTAAGCATAGCATCACTCATCTGGTCATATTATTCATACACATGATTTCTCATAATGGCAAAACAGCTCCCACAACTGGAGGTTTTGCACAAACTGAAATCACAGTAAATATGTATTGGTCTGGAATGACAAGCTTTTCCCTTATTTGTCTCGGTTCACCTTCCTTGCTTTTTCAGACTGATTGTGAGAAAGTGGTTGGAATTGAAAAACACTTAAGGCCCTGAAAGGGTGGGTTGATGACAAGTGATTGAAAAGATTGAAACTGGTGGAAATCAGGCAAGACAGTGTCCGCTCCATGGGTTTAATATGAATTATCGCTTCTTCCAGAGCTCCCAGGAAGTAACACAATACAAACAAAAATTTACAGGTTATGTCCAAAGTGCTTTAAGGACAATCTGGACCAGGAGTGTGCAACCTTGGCAACTTTAAGACTTGTTATGATGGCTCCCCCAGATGCCTCTCTGATGTTAGTTGGTTTGCTTTTCGCTGGACTTAATTGGGACAGTTCTGGGGTTTTGGGGAAAAGAATTGCTGGAGAATATTAATAAAACCACTAAACTATTGTCACATTTACATGTGAGTGAACAAGCAGCATACCTGCAGACTTTAACTCCCAGAATACCCCAACCAACCAAGCTAGGAATTCTGAGAGCTGAAGTCCACAAGTCTTAATGTGGCTAAGGTTGGACAGTGGACACCCCTGTTTTAAATAGCTTGCTTTCTATTGCTGTCTCCTCTGTGTGGAATTGTTGTCTTGCTGTTATTTTACATAAAGTAACTTGCTTCTGGAGTTCATATTAAACCAGCATCATTTTTTGTAAAGCACTAGTTAGGCATATACAGGCAACTGCCTTTGCAGAAGACAAATGACTTGTCACATCAGTTGGGACTAAATGAAGTGATGGCAGAGAGCTACTCCTCAAAATTGTAGAAATGACTGGAAGTAGCTGGTAGATGATCATGAAAGAATACATAATCATGATTAGCAAAACAGCTGGCAAAACCAACCTCTCTTTCTTTATGAAATTGCCCTCCTTCACAGAGAGTCTCATTGTTTAAAAAGAAGCATTTTTCTGTATAAAAAAAAGAACACCAAACACCTGTTCTGAAAGCAGTCTATCACTGTTTTTTTAAAAAAAAAATTAAAAAAATCAGCAAATGTTCACAAAAAGCCAGACTTCCATTTCAGAAAGTGCCAGCTGGCATTTTGTGAGTGACTCCCTACAGAAGCCAGAATGGTTGTGGGGACAGGTCCCTAGGCCTGGAGGGGAGGGAGCACACATGCACACCTGAAATCAGCCAATAGGAATTGGGCAGATCCCAGTTCCCACTGCATCATTGACACAGCTGTTGCCAAGGTGAAGAAACCATATATCTTGTGGACTTGAGTTGAGAGAGGATGGAAAATATCATTTAAACAACAGATCAGTCTAGCTGGGTAGCTCAGCCATGGGCTGAGATACAAGCAGTTTCAGGAAGACATAGTCTGGTTAGCAAGTTATCTTGAAGCAAGAGAGTTGTGTGGATAAAATGTATGCTACAGAAATTAAGTTTTTCCTCCATTTGTTAAACATCTCATATTCCTCAGATTGAGTGTGACAGAAAGCTACAGCAAATGAATCCTAAAAAGTGCCATGTTCCCATTCACTCATAATCTTCAAATAAACCCTGGCTTAACTATGCTACAATAGTCTGGGTAGGTATATCAGTCTAAGCAATAAACTATGGTTTATAAAGCCACTAACCTAACATTAAGCAAACTATATTTACCTTCACAATTCCTAATAATAGGAACACAGGACAATGCTTAATGTCTGCAAGGAGTACATGACAAAATGTGTAATGTAACATCACAAGCAAACTCCACCCATTTTGTATTTGTGTTGCAAGATTGCACACAAGTGAATAAAGGACAGAACTTGTATCATGTTTAGGCACATGTTTATCATTTTGATAAAATAGTTTGCTGAAGATTCCTCGGGAATATTGCCTTATCCAATCCATATCATTAATTCACTTAACTCAATATTGTTGACAGCGGATCTGCAGCCTACATGGAAATACTCTAAATCAGGGGTCTTCAAACTTGGCCCTTTTATGACTTGTGGACTTCAACTCCCAGAATTCCTCAGTCAGGTACGCTGGCTGAGGAATTCTGAGGGTTGAAGTCCACAAGACATAAAAGGCCAAATTTGAAGACACCTGCTCTAGATTGATCCTGAGGTTTTCTGCATGCAAAGTATACCTTCTATCACTGAGTGATTCCCTCTAGCACTATAATTACACAGCAGGTCTAACTAATACAATGTTGTCAAAAAGAAAACTATTTCCAAGTCTTAAAGACAATGCAATAGAAAAATTGAGGTTAAATATAAGTGAATGGCAAATTCTTCCTGTGCTAATAGTTGAGATAAAGAGAGAGTTAACATGTTGCTAATTAAATTGAAATGATGAATGCATCTATGCCCATGGTGTCACATTGGTAAAAAAACAAAACCAAAAATACATTGGATTCCCTGAAACTTGTAAAGTTTCTTGTCTATTCACCTGTCAATTAACTGAGCATCAAAACTCATTTCCATGTCTTAACAAAATAATTTTCACAGCTTTCCTTAATTGCCAATAACGTTATTCATCACAGCTCCTTAAGAGGTTTAAACAGAAGAATAGAAATGGAAAAAATTGTAACTTTTTCTCACCCCTAATCATAAGCAAAATTAGATCATTGAAGTGGACTCTAAAATCTAATTTGGCTATCACTGACAGTGTCACTGGTATTTAATTGAATAGATAGTAACAATTAGAACAAAAATGTTTTATGGGAGAAAAATATTTCATGTATGCTTCCCTTACTTTATGCTATAGTTACATACACTGAAAATTCTGAGTAAAATGAATTTGCATAAACTGAAAGAAAACTAATGTGAGTATGTGTGACTAGGTGTAAAAATTCAGGCACAAATTATTATATTTTGGACACATTATATAAAGATTTAGCTCTCTCGAGAAGTTTACAATGCTGCAAAATGTGGAAGGAAACAGAAGAGGAAGCCAACATCAAGGAGCATAAATAAAGTTACAGTAACAGTAAGTACACTGTAGGAAGACCTGAATGACTAAGCTGAGGATAGATCATACTAGAATACTGAATAACAAAGTTGGAAGGGGCCTTGGAGGTCTTCTAATGAACCATCTGCTCAGTCAGGAGACCCTATACCATTCTGGACAAATGGTTGTCCAATCTTGTCTTAAAAATCTCCAGTGATGGAGCATCCACAACTTCTAGAGCAAGTCATTCCATTGATTAATTGTTCTGGCAGCAAATGTCTCCTTAATTCTAGGTTGCTCTATCTACTAGGTCTACTAGAAATGGTCTATCTAAGAGTCAATGCTAACTTGATTACATACTCTATCATTTTTTCTCCGCTACTCTTTCTTAAGCTCTGAGACCAGAGAGATTTCAATGTTACATTACATCATGCTTACATACATGACTTCCATCACCCCCCTCTTGGAGGGAACTTTCTCTGTTTTATACATAATTCAATGTACATTGAATTTTTTGAGAGAGGAGTCATCTGAAATTCAGATAATGTGGTAGCTGTAATAACTTGTGTTCACACATTATGCTAGGTTTTGGTCTCATTGTGTTTAATGACTGTCCAACATTAACATGACTTAATGGCCATAATTTACAGTAGCTGCTTTTAGATTTTGGATGCCTCAGCAGAGCCCCGTACACTATGCACAATCAAGGCATGAAGGTTGGCTCAACTTCACTGTCTTTATCTTCCATTCCCCTGAACTCCTTATATATTGATAGGATCTTTCAAACAAAATCTGTCTGCTTGTGTACAAATTGTACATACTTAAAGAGATCAGTATATCCAGTATTGGAGAGATTGGGGAACAGAGAGTTGGGGAACTGACGTGCAAGTAACAGAAAACAGACACTGGACTCTCCAAGGATGAAGAGAATCTACTAAAATTCATTCTTCCCAATTCACTGTGAATATAAGCATAGTGTTTGAAAGCAAAAACAGACTTTGTGGAGCGTCAGCAGTCCAAATGAAGAACTCAAAATAACATTCAAAATAAAATATCCAACCAAGGTTGTAAATTATTCTGGCAGCAACAACTTTTATGTTTGTTCTCCTGCTCTCCAACCACAAGTTTTAGTAAACCTTCCAGGTCCAGCTGTGGGCATATTTAAAAGTTTAAAAGTTCCCCTGTCCGTTGTAACTGACTCAAGAGGGCAGTGCTCAATTCCGATTCTCAGCTGAGGGAGCCTGGATTGTCTGAGATGTTTCCATCACCATGTGGCCAGCATGAAAATACAGACCACAGTAACCTTCCCACCGAAGTGGTACCTATTTATCTACTTCCGAACTGCTGCGTGGGTAGGAGCTGGGGTGAGTAACAGAAGCTCACCCCTCATGCAGTCCTCTAGAAATTGTTCTGTCAACTTTCCAGCTGGCAAGCTCAGTGTCTTAACCGCTTAGAATAAAATTGGAAGGGACCTTGGAGGTCTTCTAGTGCAACTCACTGCTCAAGCAGGAGACCCTATACCATTTCAGACAGGTGACTGTCCAGTCTCTTCTTAAAAACCTGAAGGCAAGCTGTTCTACTGGTTAATTGTTCTCATTGTGAGGAAATTTCTCCTTAATTCCAGGTTGCTTCTCTATTTAATTAGTTTCCATCCATTTCTTATCCTGTCCTCTGGTGTTTTGAAAAATAAGTTGACCCCTTTCTGTTTTTGGCAGCCCTCAAATACTGGAATATTGCTATCATGTCATCCCTAATCCTTCTTTTCTCTAGATTGGCCATACCCAAATCCTGCAACCCTTCCTCATATGTTTTAGTCTCCAGGCCTTTAATCATCTTAGTTGGTCTTCTCTGCACTTTTTCCAAAGTCTCAACATCTTTTTTGTAATGTGGTGACCAAAACTGGATGCAGTATTCCAGGTGTACTGAGCCCCCTGTAGGCATGCAGGCAACCCCTTATCTGAGAGGTCTCTGACCCGCTGAGACTTCTTACCTCTGTGTAAAGCTTTCCAGCATGAGGAATTGGCATTCTTCTCTGCCTAAACTGTGAGTTGTATCAAGGCCAGGCAATGTAGAAGAGTTGGAGAGTTTGTTTATACAGTCTGATAAGGGTAATCCAGCATGTGTTTTCTCTGCAGATTTGTCTTTGCTGGCATCTGGCATCTTCTCCAAACATCTTCTCCAACCCCCACATTTGCTGCTTCATCTATATCATGGGTGTCAAACTCACTGCGTCACATGATGTGTCTCGACCTATCGTGACTTTTTTTTTTGCATTGCCGGAGCTGGGGTGGGCACGGCCTCTGCATGATGCAACCAGCCTGCAGGCTGGCAATTTGACACCCCTGAACTATAGCATTAAATCTGCTGCTATGGTTTACTCAAAAGTAGGCTGATACTTTCCCTTCACCTCACACTAGTAATACTCTTAATACTAATAATGCTATCTTAATCTGAGTACATTTTTAATTTTAGAAGAACTAGTACAAAAAACATTCCAGTACAATTATTTCTGTCAGCAAAGTTCATTAACTGGGCTTAGTGAAACAATGCTAAGTGAATAATAGTGCTATAATATTAAGTGTGATCTTCAATGGAATTTTACTCTGCTTCTGAGAGGGCATTCAGAGCCAAAGGCTTTATTATAATCAACCATAAGGAAGTGACTTGAAATTAAACCTTAAAAAGTACCCAGAGATGATGAAACTGGGATTTACGTAGGACATAGATATAACATATATACAAATTAGATTCTATATTTGGATGCAGTCAACAGTAACACCTAGACTCTCTGG
>NW_015386369.1:1259271-1279286 GCF_001527695.2 Protobothrops mucrosquamatus | reverse complement strand
CCTAGGGAGGATTTTATTTGGGGTTTATCTTTTAACAATTTGACAGAGACACAACTTTAAAATTTGATTTAATTCGGTTTTATCGGGGGGGAATGTATTTATGTTTTGTTTTAAATATGTTGTGCGCCGCCCTGAGTCCCGCTGGGAGAAGGGCGGCATATAAATTAAATTTATTATTATTTATTATTATTATTATTATCTGGAAGAAGCTAACTTCAGAGAAATTGTCATCTGATGTTTCTTACTGTAATTCTGTGACCTTGACATTTAGTAACACCATAATAGCAGAACTAAAGGCTGGAAAGCACCATAGGATATGGAGTATTAGAACCCTTCATCTTTTTGCTTTCTTAGATGTTTAGGAATTTAAAAAAAAATATGTTAAATAAAACATTATACACATGTAGCAGATATTGAGAGTACATTATTTTACCTGCATGGACTTACCTGAGGTAAATGTACACTGATAAATATGTTTGGTTCTATAATAACATTATGGTTTGGAAGAGAGGATGATGTTATTTCCGGTTATTTGATAAAATAACTGACAAATCCCACAAGAAAGATACATAAGAGTCGAGAAACAATTAAAGCTTAATATAAGCTAATGGGAGTTTGCTAGGAGAAGTGCGATGCAGCAATACCTAGTTTCAGAAATCTGTAACTAGCTGCTTTTTAAAGAATCAGAGCAAACAAGTTCCTCAGAGATGTTAACATAAACCAAAGGAAGAAATTAAAGGAAACAATAAGGCTTCTGAAGACATGGTGAAGTAAAGGAACAGAGATCTCAGAAGTGGAAGGATCTGATTTCCCAAGGAAGAAAATAAAAGATCTCAAGAGTTAGGAATGATATAGAAGTGGGGACCATTTCATATCTAAATTGGAGGAAGACAGAGAGAAAGAAAAGAAAGAAGGGGAGTGAAATGTAACCTATACTGTGGCTAGGAAAAAGAAGAAAAATTGAGAAGACTAGATAGACCACCTAAAGACACAGGAAATAAGAGACAAAACTAAGTTGCCTTTTCTTTCTCTGAAACAAATAGAAAATGCAAAAGGTCAAAGGGAAAAGATACAAGCTTTTCTCTCAGCATTACTCTTTCTAACTGAGTTGCAATCCTCATAGTTTCTAGGAAAAAGACCATCTTGAAGGTGCAAAAATACAAGGATTCTCAATAATTAGCTAACAGAGGAGAGAGAAGCAAACTCCATCAGAGAGGCCCAAGGAATTGATGGAGGAGAAGCTACAGTAGGTTTGCAAGAGCCAAGAGGACCAACTGCGAAGAGATGATGATGATGATGATGATGATGATGATGATGATGATGATGATGATGATTATTTAAATATCCAAAGACCTGGGTGGTTTACTATATCCAAATATGCAATCAAAATACTTAAAACATAACAATGTTTTAACGATTGATGAGATGGCCTCTTCAGAAGGAGAAAATTGCTATGTGCCCTTCCAGCAGCTTTGGGACACTTTGCAAGAGAGGGGACAAAGCTAGCTTATTTAATATGTCCTCTGACCTTATGATATGCTTCCCAAGGAGACTGCTCAGTCTGTTGTGTTGAGATAGCAAAAGGATGGACTGCTGATGTTTCAGAAGGATACCAACTGAATTCATATTTAGTTGTTTAGTTTAAAGTATCTTGGGTGATACTCTTAACCGTTTCTATATCTGCGGGTTACTGTTTCTTTATTTCAAATAATGAAACTGTTTTTGACTAAGTCACAACTGAAACATTGATTTGTGTGTGTGTGTGTTAAGCTTTAAAGAAAAAGAAAGAGAGAGAAGCAATCCACAAGTGTCCCTCAGCTAGCAGGATTTCTCCTTACTTGGCCTTATTTATATTAAATTGCAAATTAGCTGGAGGGATCCCATTTAGGTATTAGTTAGAGGGAAGCTAACTTTTCAAACCCAAGACAGCCTCTTCTTGAAAACAAAAGCTATATGAATATGACTCCTGAGCTGCTAAGAAAATGTGAGATTAGGAAGAGCATAAAAAGATAACTCATGCTAAAGGCACTTTAGCTATCTAAAATGGACAGTTTGGTTCATTTTTTTTCCTTTTGTGCAGTTGAGACAAGCTGTTAAGCCAATATCTGACAAGTTTGAAGTAGAAAATATTAGCTGATAGTGTGAATGCTGTGACATGATAAATTAACTTCAGAAATTGTTGATACAATGTTTACTTGTTTAAAAATTTTCAAACTTCAATAAGACGATAGTTATTTGTTGTCGCAGAGGATGACTTAAAGATAAAATATTGTACATCTAAGGCCTCAAGAAAATAATTTAGTGGTGTTTTTTCAAAAGTTCTAAGTTTGTCTGATGACTGTTAAGTTAATGGCTTCACTGAAACAAAGATACACAAGTATGGTGTTGTTTTTTTTAATACAGACCAGTTGCTTAGATAATATCAGTACAAAATCATAAAGCAAGAAAGCCTCTCTTATCAGTTGAATGCACTGATAATAAATGGATCTTAGCATTAGTTGGTCAAACAATCCATCTCCTCTCAGGGACAGATTGTTAATGTTCTTCCACCAGTACATTTTGTTCGTGTTACATCTCTTGGAATCACCAACAACAGGATCTCATAGACTTTTCTATGATGCTCTTACTACTGCCTTAAGAAGCAGATTGACTCTATTGATTTTAATATAGAATTTGATATATATGGTGGTTACTTTCCAGTTTTTTCTACCCCATCCTGTTTTCCTACCTTTCTCCCAAATAATATCTCTCTCTCTCTCTCCCTCTCTCTCTCTCTCTCTCCATTTGATAATACTGTTTTAAAGAATTCTCACTAAAACCTATGGTTGCTAAATAAATCATGTGATCTTTTGATAATAGACAAGTTTATAAGTTCCAAAAGCTTATTAATCTGTCCTTCATGAACACAGCATCCTTCCTGTAGTTCTATGAGGAAAAAAAAACTTTTGTGTCCCCATCTGAATATGGTTAAAAATGAAAAGATGGGTACACAAAATGGTTTACTAGAGACTCAACTGATGAATCCATCCTCTGGAAACAGCAAAAAAAAAAAAAGAAAAAAAAAGAGGAGTGGTGATTTTTCATGGCTTCACCTCCTATTTGAGGGGATAGCAGCCCCTACCCTTGTTGCATTTTAGAAGGGGGTTTATAATGTATTTACCCAGGTATTATAATGTCTTAGTGTTACTGTGGTTTTTACTGTCATGTTTTTCAGTCACTTTTGTCAAGGCTTTCATTGTATCTTACTTTTTATTTTTTATTTTTTATTTATTTATCATCATAAAAGAAAAAGAAATACATCACAGATATTACACAATGTTTTTTTTTTTTTTACTTTTTATTTTTTATTTATTTATTTAACTTTCATTGTATCTTAAGAAGATTGCCAGAGTCATTAAAGAAGGGGTACATTATACAGTGTTGTGCAAAAGTCTTAAGCCACCATTAGATTTGTTGTAGTAGCAATGGTATAATGACCATATACAATTATGTCTCAGTCTCCTTATTAGAATACAGGAATATACAGGAAATTTGTATGCAGTATTCAAAAACAGGAAAAAGCAGAAAAACAGCTTCCATAGGCTAAAGTGGCAAGTATGGAGTGTGACCTTCCCTTACACTTGAGCAATGGCAGACACCTGGCTCCCGTAAACTTAAATGGAATGGAACCCTAAGTACTGTCATTGCTAACATCTGTATATTTTCTACTATTGCATACCAAAATGATTCTATCGTGCTCTTTTTCATTGATCCTCAGTTCAACTTTGTGAGCTTTAACATATCTTAGCGTCTTTACCCTGTTCACCTTCTGCAAAAGTGTTTTCTTGGTTGCTACAAAAGACCGTTCCTGATCAAGCTTCTTTGGACTGCAGAAGGGTCATCTTGGCATCCAGATGAAGCTGCCAGATGCTGAGCCAGGGCCTTACTCGACTTTCTCCAGTTTCTCAAAGAAGAAACTTTGAGGAACTTCTCATCAGAATTTGAAAGTTTCCTTGGCCTTCCAGTCTTTTTTTTTGTCCTTGACCTCTCCTGATTCCTCACTTTTCTTTATAATCGCTTGGATATCACATCTTGAATGTCCAGTTTTTTGTTGATTTCCCTTTGAGAGTGGCCTTGCTGATGCAAAAGTATGATTTTATGTTTATCAAATTCTAGCAAGCTTCCAATGAATTACATTCATTCAACATGTGTTTGTACTGTGTGTAATGCTCAAGCATGTCTTGCACAAACCTGTGTACTAGACCTTTTTGTCATTTTGACATGAAATAACACCTCCATACAGGTGTTAGCAATAACAGTACTTAGGATTCCATTCCTTTTAGGTTCATGATTCAAGTCCACCCCCTCTCTACTATTAATTAAAGCATGCATATCTTTCCTTTTAATTCTTTACAATTCTGAAAAAGGAGATGTGGCTGCTTTAATGAAACCAATTAAAACAGCACAACTTCAAACAGCTGCAGCAGTTTGACGTCTTCTCTTAGGCATAAAAACTTTCCAGGGTTTTCCAATGGTCAGACATTTTCTTCTTAATTATATCCAGAGTACAGGGATTCTTGTCAACAATCTAAAACCTACAGATACTTTGTGGATACATTGGAAGGAAGCCAAGAGAATGATTATACAGAATTGGAAGGTTAAAACTATTTGTCCTGCAACAGTGGATTGTTGACATGTACTCTTTGTCTTCATTTGAATTGGGCAAAAGGAAGGCAAGAAAGAAGATTACCAAGCAATTGATTTAAATTTCCTTCAGTTATTTTGTTTATGAGTATGTACTTCCATTTAACATTTTGTTGTATCATACATTGTGTCTGTTGCTATTAACTTGCAAATGGATGCTATGGTCTGGTAGTATTTGAAATATCCTGAAATTGACTTGTCCTCCCCTCCTTCCCCAAGTTTAAAAGTAGAAATGCAGACTTGCAATCTTGTAATCTTGGTTACACCGTCCATTATTGTTCTTCTAGGGCCTTCTCTGCATTTTATCCATGTAAGAAATAACCTTTGCCATCTATCTGTGCCTTTTACTCTTATTTTTTTTTTAGTTTATGTTGGGGCTTGAGACAATGTGGAATATGAAAAACACAAAGTAGTCCTGTAGTGTGCTGAAAAATCAGCCATTTATGTCAATCTTAATGCTAACAAGATAATTGTTTCATTTTCCAACAAAGGCTAATGAATCATTTTATATTACTGGAAAAAAAAACACTGATGGCAGTTAAATGAGTGAGAAGTCTTATAAGCAGGTTCTTCAAGCCAATTATTTACCATTTTGTGCTATAACATGAAGAAGAGGAGGAGGAGGAGGAGGAGGAGGAGGAGGAGGAGGAAGGAGAAGATATCCAAGCTAAACAAAGCTTTCATTAACTGTCATCTGAAGACACATGGTCCTAAATGGTTTTTCTTAGGTTACACTGAGGTGAATATTTGGGGCAAATCAGTTTGAGCCACCTTAAATAGGCAGTTTTATTCTTTGGTATGCTGTCATATTGAGGTGGTAGCTAGCTTCCGCTTTTTAAAATCAATCATCAACAGTGTAAATGATCAAGCAGTCAAGCAATATTCTGTGGACTAGTATTTGATACAGCAACTATAAAGGCCTTAGAAAAGATATTCAAGTGCTGTGATGTAGCTATACTTACACAGGTCAGAATCCCTTGGTATTCAAGACATGGTATTAAGGAAGTGACAATTGGACTTTGAAGAAGCAGGATAGGAAGAATATTGATGTTTTGAGCTCTGGTGTTGGAGACAACTCCTGAGAATACCATGGACATCCAAAAAAGCAAACAAATGGATCAATGAACCAATCAATACAAAGCTCTCACTTGATGCACAAATGACTGGGATCAAACCATCTTACTTTGGACACATTATGCAAAGACCTAGCTCTCTAAAGAGGGTTCTTATGCTCGGAAAAGTGGAAGGAAAGAAAAAAGGACAATCAGCAATAAGGTGGATGCACTTAATTACAGTGGAAATAGGTGCACTGTTGGAAGACTTGAAAAACCAAGTTAGGGATAGATTGTCATGGAGAAACGTTATGTGGATGCTAAGAGTTGAGAATGACTTGATGGCACATAACAATTAAAACAAAATGCTATCATGCCTCAATATATTGGTAAGAGCATTCCTATGAGGCCACTGAATCATTTCCAGTGCAGCCAACCCCAATGACTTGCTGATATTTTTCTTCCTTAATTCCAATCTCTTTTTTCCTTCTATGGCACATCTTTGAGATTGCAAGACAGAAGGTTTGGTATATTTTATTAATTATAACTATTAATAAAATATACCAAGCCTTCTGTCTTGCAATCTCAAAGATGTGCCATAAAGGAAAAAGAGATTGAAATTAAGGAAGAAAAATATATTTTATTAATTATAGCTCTTTTCCTTTAGCTTAAGAGTGAGATGAAAATATATGCTTTCTGATTGATTGATTGATTGATTGATTGATTGATTGATTGATTGATTGATTAGGTCACTGGTTGACATCTGTTGTAAAAGCAAGGCCAGCAAAACAATTACCATCACTACTGATTTTGCACTCTTAAGCATATTTGACTGCTGGGCAAATGGGAAGAATCCTGAGAAGTTGGCTCCTGTTTCTGTTTTGAACTTGGCCTATTGTTAATTAAACAAGCCTCTGGATATAAGAGATAGTGGAAGTCTCTTTTGCTTCACTCTCTTCAAAATGTAAATGGACTGAAGGCTTTTTTATTCTCGTACATTTCCTAATCAATCTACTTTTTTCTTGTTATTTAGTATTCATAGTTCAGAGATATGGGAAGAAAAAGGAAGAGGACAACAAGCAGCAAGGTGGATGGACTCAATTACAGCAGTGATTCACCATTTAGCAAGACAAGCTTCATTAACAGGCTACGCATTAATTTAACAGCAAACATGCTTCCATGCAGGGCTTAAAAAGCTGACTTCAGAGTGTGCATAAAAATAAAGGTGGGTTGATTGAAAATTGGCTGGATAAATGAAAGACTTTATTTACATGTGTGTTTGTTATGTCCATCATTCTGTGAAAAAGTATTTTCTTGATGGAAGAGATTTACAACTGTCCAAGTGTGTGCAATATTCTCTTTACATATACTGATACTTTTTTTGCATTTATTTATTTTGCAATGGCTCTTATCATAAACTGGAAAGTCACTAAGCTCCATCCATGTCTGAATAATACTTAACACTGATAGTTTTTCATTTATGCAGAGGCACTGTACATGTTATCTAGCTGCATCCACACAGCAACCCTGTTATTTCATATACTAAGATGAGTAGAAATATTACCTCTAAGTCCAGTTAGTGACCATGTTTACATAACAGGCTGACTCTGTTAGCTGTTCTCCTGAAGCCAATATTTATTCTGGTGGACTGCCAAGACACAGTTTTCAGATAGCCTAGTCGAAAGGATGCAGACATTTTTATTATTTATTTATTGGCTTTCTTTCCCACCGTAATCAATTAACTTTTGGTGGCTTACAATGAGGAAAACAATGACAATTTCAACATTCATGTAAAATACAAATATAAAATACTGCTCCCAGAATGGAGAACTCTGGGAGTTGAGGTCCATATGTCTTAAAATGTCTGAGGTGAAGAAACATTGTTCCAATGCTCCAAAACAGGCAATTTTCCCAAGGAGCACATGAGAAACTGAGACTGTTCTGGAGGGCCAAACCAATAGGGCTGTGAAGGGGTGTAGGCACAGACACACGGACATATATAAACTGAACAAAAATAGTTGTTGCTTTCAAAATAAAAGCAATGCAGTTGTATTGCATGAATAGCATACACTTATTTACCTTTGATTTTCAATTTTGGATTTAGCTCACATGGACTGGTCAGAGACAGCCAAAGGGGACCCTAAAATGCCAGATCTACTCTAAATAATTCAGTTTATGATAGATTCTTAAAGACCAGCACTGAGAGGGGAAACCTAATCTCTATACAGCACTGCTCTGAGAAGCTTCACCATCTAGTCTTGCTTCTGGGAGTCCAGAACAACTAGCAGTTCCTCCTTATGAGAATGAATAGGTCAGGGTGATTTAGTTGGAAAAAGGCAGTCCAATAGATAGCATTTATGCTTATAGCATTTTGATTTATATACTGCCCCATAGTGCTTTACAGCATTCTCTGTGTGGTTTACAATATCAGCATATTGCCCCCTATAATCTGGATATCAATCTTAGAAGGATGGAAGGCTGAAACAACCTTGAGCTCTGTCAGGATCAAACTCTAGGCTGTGGGCAGATTTGCCTGCAATACTGCATTCTAACCATTGCACCACCAGGGTTCTACCCAAGTAACAAAGCTTTATAGGTCAATTCCAGTTAAACTGTACACATCTACCCAATTGTTCCTCCGCCCCAATAATTGGGAACCTTTCATTTTCTTGCATGTATAAAAAAATGAAAGAAAGAAAAGAATAAGAATCCATATCCAGATTTAGGCCAGGGCAGCCTGATTAGGGGAGATTTTTTTCATTCCCCACATGTTTTGCCCCATTTCCACCAAGATTCTTCCATGTGCAAATTAAAATCAATATAACAATTGTGCAATTCTTTTTTTTCCAGGGGATTTAAAGTGGGAAAGGAAGATCCTAATATATAGTCCTTTCAACCTCCACCTTAATTGGGATGGGGGTATAGAAAAAAAAAATTCACCAACATTTGCTGCAAAATTTCAGTGGGTTGCTGGGGTTCTGAGATTGCTCATTTGTAATGTATTATATCAGATTCCTTTGTTTAAGGATTAATCTTTAAGGATTAAAGATTAATGAAACCAACACATGATTGAATTGGCTGCAAATGCTTGAAATCAAGTACAGAAAAGTATAAACTTTTCCAGTAGAAAGAAGTTCCCTGAAGATGGGCTCCATCATGAGTCTAAAAGCTCGGAAGAGTAAACCTCTGATCCCAGTGACCGACCCAGAATGGATCTTTCGACAGTATCCTGGGACACATATATTTGCCTTCATTCGTGAAAGTGTAAAGTGTGTGTGTGTGTGTGTGTGTGTTTCTCAATACGACTCTTTGAAGTAGCTGTCATTCCTCTGCCTGAGCCTGAATCTGATGAGGAAAATGAACTGGAACAGGACCCTATGAAGGCTGAGGGAGAGGTGTCTGTGGCTTCAGAGGAATGTGGGGAAGAGCAGGCCGAGGCGGGCCAGGGCCCACCTGATCCTAGAGCATGGAAAGTGGAAGGAACTCAATTACTCGGGAGGAGAGTGTCCCGCTCTTCTCCACAAGGAACACCTGGAGATTGAGATTTAAGGAGACGCTATGAGGAGGGGCATTTGTCGGGAACAAACGCTGATTCCTTGGAATGTTGTGTATTGTTGCTGATCTCTTGTTCTGTGACTTCTGTTTGGAAACCTGGAAACTTTGACTATCGGACTGTATTTCGGATTCTCTCTTTTGAAAACTGCTCAGGCAAACTAGGATTCAAACAGACTTGTTAAGTTTATGTTTTCTTCCTTATTATTATCTCTATGGCCTGAGTACTTTCTTATGCTAATCAGACTGTATTTGAACCTACTTTCAGCCATAGTCGGCTGAAGGCGTGTGTGTGTTATTTTGTTGGAGACTTGCCAGCAAATGTGGGAGCATTTGGGGAAAATTTGGAGCAATAAAAGAACTGTTTGAATTGCCAGCTAACTGCATTGCCTCTGTGCTGTGCCCTGGGTCATCACAGTAGCCCTTTTGGTCACTTCACTGAAGGTCCCCTCTTCTATTGTAGCCTATTTATCTTATATCTTAATAACAATTTTCTTCCAGTAGAGAAGTGTAGAGATAAGATATGCAACATTTATTATATAAACATCAGTTGAAGCTTGGAAAGGAGGAGGGACTGAGAAAGAAACTTAACATTGCTTCACATTGAAGAGAGAATCCTGAGCTACCCTTCCTTAAAGATAAAAGTAAAGGTTTCCCCTTTCCAACTCTAGGGGGCGGTATTCATCCTCCTAGCTGAGGGAGCCAGTGTTGTCCAAATATACTTCCATGGTCATGTGGCTAGCATGACTATATGCCAAGGCGCATGAAACACTGTTACCTTCCCACCATGCTTTTGAATTGCTGGGTTGGTAGGAGCTGGCCCAAGAATAGGAGCTCACTCCACTGTGAGGTATTTGGGTCTAGAACTGCCAACCTTCCAGTCAATAAACCCAGCATCTTAATCCCATTCTCTCATCCTGTAGTCCACCCACAGTTTTTGAGTGGGGTGGTAGGAAGCTCATAAAACTAGTTCTAGCAAAGAAATTCTCCAATCTGTTATTGTCATTATAACCGACATTCTAATAATGATTTGTCTTAAGGAGTTAAGGGTGATCAGACTGATGGCTTTGTTTTTATTTTATTTGCTGGGAAGTTGTTAAATCAGAAGCCAACTGCTTTACATGTCTGCTTAATGCCATCTCAAAAAAACAATTGAAATTCTATTGCATATTTATTTGTGGGCCACAGAACTGCCAAGAAAACATTACAGAATTTACTTAAAGGATCTGAGTCTAATCACTATTTGTTACTCATTAAAAAAAAGAAGAGAGTACATGCATATCCATGCCCACAAATATACACACATTCGATTGTGCTGGTACAATGACCTTCAAAATGTATATATTATTTTCTGCTGGTCTTCTGTTGCAGTAGTGTAAATGCAGTGTTGCATGAAATTATACTAGTTAGGATGACAGTTCACTGGAGTTAAATTCATGAATATCTTGGGGAAATAAATTAGGTGATGTATTACATCATTTGGGAGTGAATTAAATATGCAGCATGTTGAGATTTTTTAAATGGGAAATTCAAATTACTAAAACTTTCTAATAGATCTAGTGCTGAGTATTGACACCGAGATAAACTGGATCTAAGTGCTTTCTCCCCTTTCCAAAATTTCGTTGCTGAAATGTCTCCAGATAATCTTGGAATATTTGCTGAATGTGGTCTAGATATTTGGTAGCCTGTTTGACAACCAATTATGTTAGATTTCAATATTTAATGAGTGATATAGGATCGCTGTAGCATAGTGCCACTTACTTGATTGCAATTATACTGCTATGTCACTGTACCTCACAGAGCTTTTCAAACTTTATCCCTCTAGGGAGCACGTCAAGTTTTCTGCCAAGAGTTCTTGCAATATTGTACTTTTTTTTTCTATCAGGACACACACCAGAGCTGAACAGTAAATCAAGCTTTCCAGACACTTAACTCCTTATTCAGCACTTGGCTTCACTTGGTAGAAAACTCATAGGAATGCCTGGCCTAATCGGAATTGGTATTACAGAGAAGAATGAAGTCATAAACAACACCGTTGATTTCCCACTAAAGAGCAAAGTAGTCAGTCTTCATATAACTATGCTACAAAGATTCAAATCTAGATCTTTTCCTACTGAGTTAACTTGGAGATTTCTTTGGTGGCCTTGAATGATTGAAATATGAATAATGGTCCTTTCTAGCCTGCAAACAAGTTTGCTATCTTCTTCTTTTATTATTATTATTAATAATACAAAATTAAAAACACATTGGACATAGATATGACGTCACTGGTTCCATACATCTTCCGTCACTTTACAGTAATATTAGTACTCATATAGACATATAGTTCTTGAGCTTTGCTCGCTATTTATAATATAATATTAACACTTTTTCCCTTATTTCTGTATATTTATTTATCTTTTAAATATACATTTGTCTATAATCTATATTTTATTCTAACACTATACATTTGTCTTGGCTACCCTCTTGTTATCTATCCAATCATAAAATTGTTCCCAGATTTTGTAGTACTTAGTTTCACTTTTATCCTTGAGTTCCCATGTAAGTGTATCCATTTCTGTGCAATTGAAAATTTTCAGTAATATTTCCTCTTCAGTTGGAATATCTTTCTCTTTCCATTTTTTAGCGAAGGCTATTTGTGCCGCTATTACTATATGCAATAATAAATAATTTGTATCTTTCTTATATTTTCTTTCTATAATTCCCAATTAAAAAAATCCTGTTTGGCCTCTATATCTATTAGCAAAATTTCTTCCAGCCATTTCTTTAATAAATTCCAAATTTTTTGTGCCTTTGGGCATTCCCACCACATGTGGTAGTAATTCCCAATGGTCTCTCCACACTTCCAGCATATCGAGGATTTCCCCTTATTCATTCGTGCTAATCTTGTGGGAGGGAGGTGCCACCTATAAAACATCTTATAGAGGTTTTCCTTATAGGAGGTTGCTAAAGTAATTTTTAGGTTTTTTTCCCATAAACTTTGCCAATTATCCAAATCAATATTGTGCCCAAAATATTTACACCAAATTATCATCATTTCTTTCACCTGGGCGTATCTTCAAATCCAATCCAAATTTGATAAAGACAAAAAGGAACGGGG
This sequence comes from Protobothrops mucrosquamatus, assembly GCF_001527695.2. NCBI lineage: Eukaryota > Metazoa > Chordata > Lepidosauria > Squamata > Viperidae > Protobothrops > Protobothrops mucrosquamatus. The sequence goes on along the minus strand of NW_015386369.1, from coordinate 1,266,899 downwards.
CATAAAGCAAGACTCTTCAGAATTAGATAAAATCTTATTTAGTAGGGAAGGCAAGACCATAAGTAAACTATATCGATATTTATTAGAGCAAGATATGATCGAGGAACAGTTTGCTATCTTCTGATCTTATACAACTCTTTCTTATTTTCTCTCCCCCTCCCTTGACCCTGGAAAAGTTGATCCTTCATCCCTCTTCTGTCTGGCCCTGGCAGTTTCAAGGCATTGCATCTCACCATTCATTTTCATTTCCTCTTTGGCTGGAGCAATCATCAGTCACCTCTCTACCTCTTTTCTGCTGACTCAGGGGAACAGGATGGGGAGAGGCAATTTCCATGTCTTCTTTGATTGGCCTTTACAAGATTTTCCCACTTTAAAGCCTGTGCATGGGTGATGGTAGTACTGGTGGTTGCCTATCTTTTTTCTATCTTTGCCAGGTATTTCTCCCTTCTAGAATTCTTCCTTTCATTTTTGATAGGAGAGTTTCCTTGGTATATTCCATTCATTGGTATATAAATGGTTGTCCTGCTTGACCAGACCTCTCACCTATCTAATCGAGCAGCCTATCTAATCGAGCAGCCTAATCAGTGGTCATAGCGGCCAACCAACTGCATGAGAAAGCTCACTAGGCTCCCAGTAGAGGGCCTTCAGAAGCATTCATTTCTGTAATAGTAAATAGGAATGACCTTGAGGGGAATGAAAAGAAGAAGCTGCCTAAGGAACAACCAAAAAAGAAAGAAAGAAAGAGGGATCCTTAGTGGCTTAACAGTTAGAGAAAAAACTTAGGAAGAACTTTTCCTAGTTGGTCAAACTGTTAAAAGTGATGGTGGGAAGTATGTATTTTCAGACTTGCAAGATTCTGTTAATGTAGCCTTACTATATAAAGTACAAATAGCTCATCTGATCATGTTTCTTGTCTGCTTTACTTAAGAGGGCTGACAAACTGCTATCAAGCCACTGATCCCTATGAATTCCATCCACTGATCCCATGACTTCCACTTCTTTTAGACATAGAATTGTCCTCTTCACCACACAGTCACACTTTCTGGAATGTACAAAATCACATAGGCCTGGACCTAGGATTGTAGGGAAGCTGCTAGAAGCTGATAGCAGCTTTCTTAATATCTGCTTCTTTCATGATGTGCTGTAATGTAAATTGGTCTTCTCCAATCTGCTATCTTCTAGGAAGCTTCTATTAGATGACAATTTCCTGAATCATTGGAGATTACCGTATTGCAGAAAGCTCATGTTAATAGTCTATATTCTAAATATAAACTCAATGTTTTTCAACAGCAATGCTACCTATTCTTTAATTACATCACTTCTGTTTATATCTTTCCTTGTTGTCTTGACTGCAATGAGATGATACTGCCAAAATAGTATATTATTTCTGCCTCCTGGTTTTGTGAAGACTCTTTTTAGTGTGCTCTCTGAACACATTGATAGGCAGGTAGGATACCAATCTGTAGTAAATCATATTATTGGAAGGGATCTTAGAAATCATCTAATCGAATCCCCACTGCAGGATCCACTGGAGTATTTTTGACAGATGACCATCTAGTCACTGAATGTTGCTTTGAAAGACCTAAAGACATGGAACTGATCCATCAATTCGTATAATGGGCAGAGAAAAAATAAAGCCCAGAAAAATCAAAAACAAGACAATCAGAAAGTAGGTTTCCCATTTTAGATAAATCACCATAATATGGAGCCATAGAATTGCAATAGGATAGATTTTAATTAGATATTTTGATATCTAAGGAAACTAAACATCTAACTGCTTCTGGTGTTGATCTGATGAGATTATCCTGGGTGTCTTGAAATTTCCTAAGGCAATATTCTTGTTTCACTCTGGTGACAACTTTTGTGAAGTCTTTGGTGCTTTCTGATCTTGGTTGTCTGCTTGCAGATGTTTCACTACCCAACTAGGTAATATCATCAGTATGAGTGAGGGTGGGGTTTAATCCCTGCTTACAGTATATGCAGTAGCTTATAAGAAGCTCTGCCACCCTTGGTGGGGCTGTAGTTGTGTCTTTGGTAGTTTGCTAGAATACTGTTTTCTATTTGATTGTTTGCCTGCTGTTAATCCCTGCTTCTGGGTGATGGCTGCTGGAGAAGATGTGGTTTTAGTATTTTCTTTTTAGCTTTTTTATTGTCTTTTCTGAAAAGTGGGCAAATGCAGTTTATTTCTATGTGTCAGTTGATGGCTGATTTGTCTCAATGCCTAGCTACCAAGGAACTCCTTAGTATTTTTGGATTTAGCTTGGTCTAGAATGCTTTCTGTTTCCCTGTTCAAATTATGTACCAATTTTACACAGATAGGAAAAATCAATATGACCCTGCTTTGGCAATTTGACAGCATGGAAATCGGGTACCTTCAAAACAGACTCAACCATTCCTTAGCTGATGGGACCTGAGGAATGCCCATCCCTCTTCCTGACCAGATCAGACAGTATTTACATTATCTTAAACAGTCCTGTTTAATCTACTATTTTATTATCTAGGGTTGTGAGGTAGGAACAGAATCATTGTGGTATCCAGCATTATGAGCATTATGAAACTCCTTTTCCATTTGTTGGAAAAAGATGCATGAATCCCTCTTACCAAGGTGAATAATAAATTAACACTTCCAAAATTTCACTGATTAAAAAGTACATACTCATCTATGTGGTACTTGCAGGACCTCTAACACCAAAGATAATTAACTATCACCTCACATTGCTTAAGCAGCTTTTCTGCTGACTTTTGATTTGTTTAATCAGTAATAATCTGCTTTCTGCTGCCTCTGACTTTCACAGCTTATACTGAAGAAAAAAGAAAATAGACAAATTATTTTTAATATATCCTGTTTTTCAGACGCCCTGTGCCACTCAGAGTGGAGAGTAACCATTAAGGCCTTTATGAAGTATTATCTAATAAAAAAAGGCTAATATGAGAAAGGAGGGATATCAGATAATATATCTAAAAAAAAATAATCCACACTGCTTGTTGGGTGCTCTCCTATGCAGTTCTTGACCATTTCTACAAAAACATCATAGAGGATCCCAGACTGGCCTCCAGTGGCACGGGATTTCATAGTTTAGGTAGAGAGGAGAAAAGAATGTTTAGTGTCATACTAAGCACAAAATTTTACTGCTTTCTCCTCTTGAATGCAACTAGCCTGCATGTATTTTATATTTAGAATTCATTAGCTTCAAGAGGAGCCTCCTGAAATACAATCAACATTTTTTGAGAGGCACATTCAATTATACACTGTGGTAAGAAGCAAACAATTGCCCTTTATTGCCATCAAGGACTTGGGCTGCTTGACCTTTCTTGAAGTTCCTATTTAGATAATGGCAATAACAGCAATTATTGTACATTAATTACATCCTACAATTCACTCCACATCTAATTGGACAGTCCAAAGAATTAAAGTAATTATTCCATTGCTGTGTTATTTGAAAATGTGGATTCAATGAGCTTAATACAGAACAGTCACTCTCAGAACATTTTGTTCAAATGTTCTGTGATTCCAACCAGCTTAATTTTATTCCACCTGGATTTACTCTGTTTACAGATGTTACTGTCTGATCAATGTGATTTTATGACTCTGACTGTGGCTACGTTTTGCTTCACTATGTATAAAATATACAATATTGCATTTTAACCACATTAGCTGTATTGTTACTGAGTTTTCTTACAATTTTTATTTGCTGTCTCAAAACTTGTTTTCCTTTTTCTTTTGGAATTGGTCAATAATTATAATAAAATCTCTTGTGCTTTATTGTGTTATGTTCTGAGATGGTTGCAATCCATTAGTAAAAACCAGAAACAGTTAGAATATTTCATTCAGAGCTTGGGACAAAACTTTTGGAACACCCAAGTTTTTTGTTCTTGGTTTGCAGCTATTGAAGTATCCCATTGTTATGTAAAAATGTGTCTTTTGATGTTGAAATTGACATTTTGATTCCTATGTAGCTGTCTCATTGACCATACACAGTGTAAAGATTGTAATAGCTACTATGTAGGACCCACAGGCAGAATATTAATACAGCATATCCATGAATACTAAGTAGCAGTCAGAAGATATGATGAACACTCCTTAATCTCGCAATATATGGACAAACTCAACCATAGTTTCAACTGTGAGCATCCTAGATCAAGCTAAAGCCGAAAAATGCTGGAAGCGTGCCATTCAGACAAATCAGTCATTAATAGAAACATAGAAATAAATCATATTTTTATAAAGAGACAATAAAAATCTAAGAACGAAACAAAAAACTGAACACATCATTTCCAGTAGCCATCACCCTTGTTACCTGAGGTCTTGTCTGACCCACCCCACCAGGGCCAGCAGAGGAGGCATGCTTCAGGCCCCATCAAACAGGGTATTCCAACTAGTAGGGCCCAGGAGAAGAGCCTTCTCTGCTCTCGCTCCTGCCCTTTGGAATCTCCCCTCCCCCCCAAAAAATTAAGTTCAGGTCCAACTTTCTTTACCTTAGATCCTCAAAACCTAGCTCTGTCAGTTGGCCTGGAGCTCCGATGAGGGAGCATAACACTGGAGGTGGCTGATAGATTAATAACAGATCCCACCTTCCCTCCATCCTCCTCTCTCCTCCCCATCTTTTAGAGTAGATAGTTTATGCCTTTATAGTATTTTATTCATATTATATACATGTTTTATATAGTTTTATCCTTTTTTAACATTGTAAGTCACCCAGAGTTACCCTGTGGTAAGATGAGTGGCAAAGAAATTTAATTAATTAAATAAATAAAAATAAACAGGGGTTAACACCAGGCAAACAATCAAGCAGAAAGTAATACCTTAATCAAGGAACTACCAAAGACAAAAACCACACCCCAACCAAAACTGGTAGAGCAATCTATTGTATATAAACAGGCAGTAAATCCCCCCACAGTAGCATTGAACGAACCACCTGCAAGTAAAACAAGTTCAAAGTTCATCCTGACCTACCAAGGAGCCAACCCTGAGCTAGAGACTCTCCTATTGGAGAACTACATTTGCAGCAACCAGAAGCGGATCACCTGGAAAGCAATTCTGTCTCAAGGGGAATACAGCACAGCCTAGATCAGCAAAGCTGGCTTGAAGGTGTTCAGGTTTTATGCTGCCAAATGATACTTAACTGGTAAATACAAATTCTCTCTTCATTGATTGCCAGAGCAGAGGCCATATTGATTTTTTCCCATCTGTGTAAATCTGTGACAGAAACTTGATGCCATACATATGTTTTGCTTGCATATGGTCTTCACCAGACTAAAGGATCACAAGCAATCTCAGTTCCTGAGAACCTATTGCTGTTTGCATTTACCAATTTTAATTAGCTTTCTGTTCTGCTCCTACTGCTAGCTTCTGCCTAAAGAAAATAATTCATGAAAATGTACTGAGATGCTTTTTTAAAGAAAGAGTTTAAATATGGTCAAAAGAAAGTCTACACATTCCCACTTGAATTCCTTGCTAAAACAACTTGTATATTGGCAAGAAATCCAAGCGGGAATGTTTAGACTTTCTTTTGACCATATTTAAACTCTTTCTTTAAAAAAGCATCTCAGTAAATTTTTGTTTATATATATATTCTATTTGATGATTAAATGTTTTAAACTATATACAAACTCTGTAGGGTTTTTTCCCCTCCTATAATGAAACAGATACACATGAATGCATACCGGAGTGATATTATAGTTATGGAGATGTATTAGGACTGGATATATCCAATTTCAAATTCATCCTTAACCATGACACTTCATTAGTTGGCTTAAACCAATCTTTCTAACTATGTCAAATTATTGATACCGTATTGTAGAGATAAAAAAAACCCAAGATTTTTGTGTTTGCCACCTTGAGATCTTGAACAAAAATGATCACAAACAAAAACAGAAGAATCCACATAATCCGATACTTTTCTCAAAAACATGAAAGCATCATTGCAACATTTTTTCCATATACACATGTGACAATGTGATACAGAAGGATTCAAACATGCATCATATGTCATGTCATTGTGACTCTGCTTTCATCATTTGCTCCCCTCCTTCATGTATTCCACTGGATATAAATATAACAAATGAATTATTGAATAATTCTATGGCACTTATCAAGCTGTTAATATTTCTTACCTTAAACAAGCAAAGAAATGAAAGGAATAGATAGAAAAGGTTCAGTATAGACAAATGTTAATTAGTAATTTTAAGTAAAATTTTCTTTTGAAAGTCACTTCCCCTCCCCTTCTCCTGATTGAGTGTACAATCAGTCAATTTTTATTATGGTCACAGACCAGCAAATAAAAACATTAAAACAATAATAATAGTAAAAAAATAAAAATAAAAGACAGAATAATATATTGTGATTGGTGGTGGATTAACAGTGGAAGTTAAAGTTTGCCTAATTTTACATAGAGCATAGCAGAATTTGGCCACTACTTCACACTGATCTGATATCATGTAAAAAAGATCAGTATTTCCTTCATATTTTATTAGGTAAGGTGTTATAAATTAAATCTGTGAGCCCTTACAGAAGATGCAGTATAGCAGGACATGAGCTATAATTTCAGTGGCTCCTTGTCCAAAGGAGCACAGTCTCAACTTATATGTTTTTTGTTTGTTTGTTTTGTTTTTGTATCTTCCAAAACTGCTCTGATTTCTCTTCAGATTGTATAAATCTTGGGTGCACAATTTTGAGGGACATCTAGAATTTCTGTGTTGGACCAAAGACTATTTTCCAAAAATATGTCAGGCAAGGAACCTCAATATTTGAGATTTTTCAGGATCTTAAGAAGTGAATGGTCTCTCCTGACCATCACCTAAACAATTTTGACCTCCTTTTGGTAGGTTCTGAGGTTCTGAGAGGCCCTTTTCTAAGCCCCACCTTAAAATATTTAGATTTTAAATAGTGCTAGTTTTTTAATGAAGTAATTACAGTAGCAGCTAGGGAGGACCCGGTTGAATTAAGTTGGGTGTGTGGAGTTTTAAAATATACACATATGTATTTCTTTTGCAGCCAACTGACAGCCCTGTTGATACCGGGGACATGCTAGCAAAAGCCCAAGTGTAGAACATAAAAATGCCACCACACCGAAGGCAAAGATCTGAGAGAATTTCATTTGACATTTCTCCCTCAGGTTAATAAATATTCATCTTCTGCTTTCTGAAATCTTACAGTGAGCATATGAATCCATGGAACCATGCCGTCTTTTTCCATATCATTGCGTTTGAAAAGCCTGCAGAGGCACATAGCACATGACACAAGCTAACACTCTGTTAGTGATCTTATAAACATACTTTCCTTCCTCTTGCTTTCAGTTTTTGATACAACAGTCTAATATGTGAGAGATCATCAAGCTGCATGAAGAGTAACCAACTTAGGATGCCACGTGTCTATATGACAGGTCCATATGATCCTAAGAATTGGAGAGGAGTCAGCTTTTTTGATGGGGGCATGTTTTCATTACAGATGGGGGAAAAAACAATAGCAGTAATCCTGGAAGTAGCAAAATTTTGAGTTAGCTGGCAGTATATAGCAAAACCAAACTAAAACAAAAACATATTCAAAGGAAGCTGAAAAATTTTCTGATGTCTTGAGAATAAATTAGATAACAGCCTTGACATGTTGATCCAGGATGAGAACTAGGAGT